>NC_009419.2:1901150-1958650 GCF_000002875.2 Leishmania infantum JPCM5
TTTTCTTTGCTCTCTCTCTTGAGTGAGTTCCTGCCGGTTGTCGTCGTCCTTTGTGTTTTTGCCTCTCGTTTTCTCGCGTCCGTTCGACTCGTGCGCGTTCTTCTTTTTGCTTCTGCGGTTGAGGTGAGCGCCTTCACTCAGGGCAGAAACCTGAAGAAAGAGATCAAGTGCATGCCACCTGGAGGTGGGGATAAAGCAGATCAGAAGGTCAGAACAGCGCCAAGAGGCACGGCGTTCGTGCTTACAGGCGTCAACCAGAGAGGCACCGTTCTCCACGTCTTTGCCCCCGTCCTTTTTTGTTTTTTTTTTCTTTTTGCTGTTTGTCGTTCACCTTCTCGATTTCCCTTCTCTTCTCGCCATCTTTCGTGCTCGGTGTTTCTTTCTCGTGCTGTTTGTCAGTTTTGTGTTCGCTCTAGCGCTCTTCGCACACATACACACGCAAGCGACGCCGTCAGGCTGTCTTATCAGATTCCCACTCATTTTAGTTTGGTGTTGACGACGAACAGGAAATCTGCCCATACCCAACCATCTGTCACACACACATCCACTCTCGCTTTCTACACCACTCGTTTCCGACTCTGACTCGCCGCCACGTGGAGCGCTAGTTGGCATACACTCCCTCCCTCCCCTTATCTTTCTCTTTCGTTTCTTGTGATACTAAGTTCTAGCAAGCTCCCTCTTTCTTTCCATTGTTTTTACGTTTGTGATTGCCTTTTTTTTTATATTTGCACTTCTGTTCTCTCTATATCTCTCCCTCTATATATTATATATTAAGTATCTTTTTTTTTTCGTTGTTGTTTGCTCCTCCTTCCTTTAGTTTGCGTGTACGTGTGCGTAGCATTAGCTCCTCGCTTAGCCGCCCCCGCAGTCTTTTTTTTTTCAGCGTTTTCAGATTTACCGTCTCGAGATTTTCTTCGCTCCTGCCAGTGTGTGTGTGTGTGTCTTTCTCTCTTCGGCGCTCTCTTTTCGTTCCCCACGAACCGACTCACACTCTCACTCACTTCACAAACTTCTGTTCTAGGAAACGTGCGCGCTCGAGTTTGCTTCACAGGGGCCACCCTTCACGATTCTAGCCACCTGTTTCCCTCTCTTACCCCTCATCGCAGGCAGGCCACCCACATCAGGTCGTTTTTGGCGCTTCGTTCCTTGCTCTCTCTTCTCCCGCATTTCCTTTCTCGAGTCGTGACTCGTGTGTGTTGTTCAGTGCGCTCATCTCTTCACACATTGCTTTTTTTTTGTTTCTCGTCTTCCGTGTTTCGAATGTGTTTCTGTTGTACGAGCAACGGTACTAGCGGACTCACTCACACCCCATTCTCGCGAAAGCTGCGCGCACGAAGCGAAAGCTTGCTAGATACACAGACACACAGACGGAGCGAAGCACGCACACTTATACACAGCCACCCCTGATCCGGCGCACCCCACCACCACCTCCCTGTCACGCCTCTCTGTTTGCCTTCTCCGGCGCGGGTTTATCTGTTTCTTGTCCTTCCGGTTTTCATCTCCTCTTTCTCGCCTCCGATCCCGCGCACCTTTTTTTTTTGTTTCTCTTTTTGCGTGTGCGTGTGTGCGTGTTCTCTATCTCTTATCTATAAGGGACTTTTTTTTCTATTTTGCCTCCATCGCCGTTTGACTTGCGCTCTTTTTTTCGTATTGCTCTTTAGCATCTTCTGCCATCCCCTAGTCTCTCGACGGACCCTTCAAGCTTCACCGTTCTCCCTTCCTCCCTTACGCAGATTTACACTCGCCCGGCACGGTGTCAGAGTCTGACTGGTGAGGTGTGCGCACAGAGAGTGCTTCAGACGCAGTTCCAGCACTGGTCTGCGTCACTGCTCGTACCCGTGCAGAGGGACAACTGCTTCTTTACTTTGTCTCTTTCCGCGGTAACGGACGCGATTCGTCCCGTCTGAGACAGAATCAGCCGCCCGGTTGTGAGATCCCTCTTCGTGTTTGTGCCCGCGTTGGCGTATTCTGCACGAGAGAGAGAGATTAGAGAACGCTACGCACTGCGCACATGTCCGGCTTGGATTCCCATGGCAAGGCCATGGGAGAGGCGCAATCAGATAGGCAAATGAGCTCCTCTTCGCTCACCGCTGCATCACGAGCCACCCCCAACCCAGCCGCAGCGGACGGTGGCGCTGCCGCCCATGCCGGTGGCTCCCCTGTGGATAACGAGATGGACGAGCACGTGCCACCGGTCATTGCCCACGTCCGCAAGAACTTCGGCGTACTCGCCCCTACCATTGAGCCCTTCATCTACCGTAGCGGTTGCCTCAACAAGTCAGTGGTAGACGTGTACAACAACCTGTCGCGCAACTACATTGCCATTGTAGATGCTGCCCTCAAGCAGGTAGGATTTGAAGAGTTCACGATGCAGATGCAGATCATGCTGACCCAGATCCTGTCTGAGGAGTTTGGCGAAGATACGGAGTACCTCGTCAACACCATCCTAACGTACACCGGCGCCGACTCCCTGTTCGTCTCCCTTCTCTCGAAATCTATGCTGGACCAGGTCATCACGTACGCGCAATCAATCATGAGCGGCAACATGTACGGCATGAGCTACAACATGCAGAGCGGCGGAGGCGGCGGTGGTCGCGGCTCTGAGGGTGTCGGTAATAGTTACTACCGTGGTGCCCAACAGCATCACGGATACCGTGGTGCCGGTGAAAACGGCTCATCGCGCGATCTCCGCGGCAGCTCCGTCGCCGCCAGCCCTCCTCATCAGGACGGGGCCGCACCACAGAAGCCGTACCGCAGCAGCGGCCTCCCACCCCACTCCAGCGACCCAGGCAGGGAGCGCAGCAGCGATGATTTGCGGGCCACCAGCGATGTAATCTCACAACGCGAGGAGAGTCGGGATTGGGGGGGAGGCGCTTCAGTGCCGCCTCGCGGCGCTACTGCGACCGGGGGCATCCACGTAGATTCTAGTGTTGGTCCCCGGGGCGGTGCCGCTCCCATGAGCGGGATGGGCGCAGGTGCGGCCAGTCGCACAGAGGTGTCCGTGAGCCGGGCCACGAGCGAGACTACATCTGGAGCAGGAGTAGTGCCACGTCACACGCACCATCACTTCTCCTCTTCTACAGCGGCCGCCGCTCCCGCCGCGAAGCCGTCGTCGATGGAGCGAGGTGGGATGAGCGGGGCTCCGCAGCACAACCTCCTACCCCCGCGAGCTTCACCGGCGAGCAGCCAGCCGCGCGTGTCCACGCCAGGGGCGCCAAGCGTGTCGCAGGCCACCACCACTTCCCCGATGCCGACGATGGGACGCGGCGGGCCGGGCATCCCGATGCACCACCATCACCATCACTTGGGCATAGGCGCAATGGCAACCAACAGTGCCGCGGCCAGTGACTGGGCCGCCAGCAACAGCGTATCTGGGTCCACACCAAACATCAACGCCGCTGGGCAGCGCACCCTGACCCCACCAACGCCGCAGTCCGCATCGATGCAGCAGCATCAACATCAGCACATGCAGCAGCAATCCCAGCAACAGCTGCCGCAGCCGCAGCAGCCGACGCGCACCATGAACATTCCCGCCCCCTTGAGTGTGCAGCGCCGCACAGAAAAGAACGCGGCGGCAGCCGCAGCAGCCGCTGCCCCGGCAGCAGCACCCGCTAACGGCAGCGCGCCTGCCAATTCGTCTGGCCTCAGTAGTAGTAGCGCAGCTGTAGAGGGAGGGGCTGCGCCACGCAACATGTCTGCGCCTCTCGGCGGGAGCGCGAACGTCCCGGCGCCGCGCGGGGCGCAGTCACTCCCCCATCACCAGCACCACATGCCCGTCTCTCACCACCATCACCATCACCATCATTTCGTCGCGTCCCCGCCCGCGGTCACTGCAGCTGTGCAGCCGCCCTCCGCTACGCACTCGCCACCAGCTTCCGAGGAGCGCGTTGCGACCATTCCCGCCGAATCCACGGGCACGCCGGCGCCGGAGACGAACTTACCCGCTAATCAGGCCTCTGCATCGACCCCAGCCCCGGCCAGGTCCCCTCCTGCCACCAGCGTCTCGACGACTTCCGCACCCCCGCCAGCGTTGCGTGGCCTAGGCCGCATCCCCTTGCATCATCACCACCATCATATGCACTTGATGATGAATAAAGTAGATGCGGCCTCGGCGCCGCAACGGCAGCCGCAACCGATTCCTGCGACGTTGCAGCTGCAGCCACAGCCGCACCTGCCGCAGCCGCAGCAGCGCGTGGCCACCGCGATCGACGTGCATGACCAGCAGCAGCAGGAGCGGACGAACGCCGCCAACGGTCGCTGGCCCAATCAAAAGGAGGAACTGCGAGGCATGCTGCTGACCGCGCGCGTGTCGGAGAGCGCGGTCACGTACTTGCTGACGGACGTGAACATAGAAGAGCTGCGTGGCTTGAAGTACGTAGATTTTGAGAAGAAGCTTCGCGGTGGTATTCCGCTGATGTTAGATCGCCAGCGCATCCGTCAGGTGCTGTCCAGCAGCGCCGCTGTGCAGAGTCAGTCGAGCGACAACGACGACTCCGCGACGAGCTCCAACCGAAAGACTGCAACCAGCGGAGTAGGCGCAGAGGAGGAGGAGGCGGGCGGGTCTGGACTGCCTCGGCGACCCCCGGCCATTTCCACTGGCGTGCAGAGCCCGGTGACGTCGCACCAGTCCTCGCCTATTAGCAAGGCTGGAGTGCAGGTGCCGCAGCCTCGAACGAAGATGCAGCAGCAGCAACAGCAGCAGACGCAGCAATCCATCAACGGCGGCAGTGCCGTGGCCTCGCCAGCGGATGCGAGCTTTTCCTCACCGGAGAAGGAGTCCGACAAGCGTGAGGGCGGCACCAAGACGGGGAGCCCGACGACGGCCAGCGGCGCACCCACCTCCCCGGTGCCGGCCTCAACTCCGGCGCCTTCCCCCAACAGTAGCTACAGCCCTAGTACTCGCAACGAGGATCCCGAGGATAGCCGTGAGGAGGAGCAGCGGCGTGGTAGCGGACGCCGTGGCGGGAAGCGTGGCGGTCTGGGGCGCGGCGGCTTCAGCTCATCGCGCGTGTGCAGGTTCTTCGGTACTGCAGAGGGGTGCCAGTACGGAGACAAGTGCCACTACATGCACAGCAAGTAAGCTGCTATAGCGGCGAGGGTAGATGATGGAGCGCTAAGTGTTTCCAGTGACTCTCAGGCGGGCGTAGAGAGTTGCGCCCTCGTTTATTGAATCCCAATGCTTGTCCCTGTGCTTCTTCTACCTCATGCGGCTGGCGGGAACCCTGCACGGCGCTCCGGCCCAACCTCCTTCGTTTCTTCTCTTGCGCACCATAACACACTGCTAAGCGCCGCGGAGTGGCCGCTCGTGTGGTGATGCTCGTCTTACGGATAGTCGGGCTTGGCAGGCCTGCTTGAGTATCGGTGAACTTCCTTTCGCCTTGACCTCTTGCCTTTCTCGCTGCGCCAGCCGCGTTTTGGTTGCTATCTTCCCGTTGCGCTGCGAGGGTGTGCGGTGCGTGCGGCACATGCGTCCCTTTCCGCCGCTCACCACCACTAACACCACCACCACCCCATCTCTTGCCGTGTGGCAGTGTCGTCCGTTTCGCTGCTTGTGCTTGCCGTTGTTGTGTGCTGTTCGGTCCTCTATCCCAGCACCCGCCTTTTCCTTTCGATTTTTTTTTTCATTTGCCCTTCGCCTTTTCCCTTTGTTTCCCGTCTGTTCTTTCTGTACATTTTCCTTGTACGCTCCTCTGTCTTCGCGTTGTGTTGTTCTTTTTTTTTTACGTTGTTGGGCGCAGGCAGGTGTATCGGCGCGCATGTGTGGCCGTGCCTACCTGCGTGCGTGTGTACGTACGTGCGTGTGTATGTGCCTCCCTCTCTGTGCGCTGGATTGTGGGCTCTTTACAAACGACATATGTTTTATCTCATTGTTTCCCGGTTGTTCTCCTGTGTTTGTGTGCGTAGGGGCGTTCTCCCTCTGCCTTGTCGCCTTTTTGAAACTGCTGAGAAAACATATAGCGAAAGAAACGGCCACATGAACAACAAAAAAGACAATGAATCTTTCTTTCCGATTCGTCTGCGCATCGGCTAGCAAGAGCATCTCGCGCCCCCTCTCCCCTTCTCACCCCTACCTCTCCCTTACGGCCTGCCCCCTTCCCCACTTAGTCTCCTTCGGTTCACAGCAGCACAGGAAACAGCAAGCACAGGCTAAATCGAAAAAGTGAGGGCGTGAAGAGGGGCGCAAGCGTCTTCGTCTCTCCTTCATTCAATACAGGATTGGGCGATGTGAGCCGCTGTCCGCAGGTACGTCTGCACATCTGTTTTTTTTTCGCGTGTGTTTTTTCATCTGTGGTTGTTGTCTGTGTTGCTCTCCTCTTTTTTTTGCTGTTCTTTTTCGTCCTACGTTTATGTTGTGTGTGCGTGTGAGCGCGTGCTTTCTCGAGTTTATCTCCTCTTTTTTTTGCTGTGTGCTCTCTATGTTAGGCCTTTTAGGCGGCACTCGGGCATACACACATACAGATAACATCGCCGCCGTCACCACGACATACATTCACACACATACACATATTTCATATACACAAACACACACACACACACACACATGCACACACGTACTTGCTATCTCTATCTCTCTGGATACACGCACAGCGATGCAGTGCTCTGCGTCGCATCTTCGTGCACATGTGCACAAATTCCCACACATGCAATCAAGCTCGCTTATTGATCTATTTTTTTTTTCGTTTGACTTTTGCCTGCCCTTCACCACGTACGCGCGGCAAATCTGCCTGGGGGGGGGGGGCGAAAAAATGACGAAGATAACAGCAAGAGACTGACGCTACGGACTCTTCCGGCCCATTTCTTCACTGTTCCTCGCTCTCTCTGCTTCTGTAAATGCCGACTTTGGGGCAAGGACGCGTTGGAGGCGGAGGGAGGAGCTTCTCATCTGCGTCCGCGCCTCCACACAGCAGTATGCATTTTCATTCGTTGAAACGCTCTTGTTGGGGGATCGCTGCGCACACGAGGGGCGAGAGGAAGACGGGGAGGGAGGTGAGACGCATCCGCACCTCCTCACCTCTCCCTTCCACCGCTGCCCCCATCATCACCGGCTTGTCTGTGGTTGCATTGCATTTTTGGTTTCCGGGATGCTCATCGACGTCAGTTTCTTCCCTGCGGCTGCTTCCTCCTCAAGATTTGGATCTCCCTGTCCATGGAGAGCCCCTTCTGACTCGCCGCTGTTTCGTGGGGCTGCTCTCGTGCTCCTGCTTCTGACTATCTCGCAATGCCCGACGCAGAAGGTGAGGGCATCCGAGGAGCTTTCTTACCCATTGCGCCCACGCGCTGCCAAGCGCACCACAACGGACGTCCATTTGAGGAGAGCAGATATGCGGAGGACTGCAGAAAGCGTGGAGACGTCGACTGGGCTGTCGAACTCTCTTCCGGAGGTCTCCTCGCACCACCTACAAGCTTCGTGATCTCAAGTCGGCCTTCTCTTGCGGCGCGATGGCAGCAAGGGGTGCATCGGAGCCAGAACACGGCGATGTGGTGTGTTTTGCTCGGCTTCTGCCGACGTACTGGTTCATCTTCCGATGTGCGCACAAGCGCGGTTTCCTTCGTATGCGTGTGGAGTGTGTCTGTGGCGCGGCGTTCGCAGGTTGCCTGAACACTCGTGGACACAGACTCAAGGATTTTCCGCATTCGCATCCTGGATGTTTGGCACGCGAGTGGAAAGCTCTCCCGTTGCCCCGCCCGCCCCCGACGCCACTCCTGTACAGGCCTGTGCATCTTCTTGTCACCCTTGTTTTCTCATTGCAATTTCCAAGCGTAAAGGTGTCCACGTGTGTGCATGTGGATGTGCATGAGTGTGTGTGTAAGTGCGTATGTGTACGTGTACGTGTGTGCGGGTGTATTTTTTTTTTCGTTTCTTCTTGTCTTTCGTGTTTTCCCCTCGATTCTTGTCTTGTTGCGTTTTGCCTCTCTAACTTGCGTTTTCCAAACGAACAAGCCAACAAAGCCCCTCCTCCTCCTCCAAATAAAAAGAATAAAGGGATACACATAAAGCCTCCCTCCCCACCCCCACCCCTCAAGCACCACCTTTAGCACCAATGCATCGTCGCCTTTACTGAAGAGGCCCTTGGCAAGATACCTAAAAATTCATCAGAAGGAAAACAAGAAGCGAATCAAAGAAAACGCGTGACACACACACACACACACAAATCGAAGGGGGTGCAGACACTCGAATCAAACTGGTGACAGAGCTGTTTGGCCGTTCCTGTGCGCTTGGGCAATGCACTTGGTGTTTTACTGAAGAGCGCTGCACGCAGCCTTTTTTTTTTGCACTTCGCTCTGCCCCGCGCCTCCTCCCTCTCTTTCGGCTCGTTACATCCTCTTCCGTCGTGCTCTACGTCTTGAGTGGTGTGGCGTCCGAGAGCCGAAAGGGGGTGAGCTAGCATTGCGTTTCAGTTTTCCAATGGCATCTACGCTTGCCGCTAATCTCAGCAGTGCCTATGTGGCTGAGAACGACACTGCTACACTACCCTCTTTGCTGCATGGTATCTCAGCCGGGTCTCTATCCTCGTTCCCTCTTCTGGCCTTTTTCTTTTGCCTCGCCATGTGGGGGTGGCGACGCATCTTCTACGGCGCCGTCACACCCGCCCATTTGCACGCTGTCTCTCCTTCAACTTCCTTTTTTTTGGTGTGGGTGTAGGAGGAGCAGAACTTCCCACCTGCAGCAAAACAGAAAACTCAGAAGCGCATCCAAGCCACAAAAAAAGCGCGCGCCGCTTGCAAGCGGCTTCTCCATCGAAACGTTTTCATCTGATTTCCATCTTTTTTTTTTATTGTTAGGTGGCCACACACCAAAATCGACATGAGCTCGCTGCCTACCGCTGCTGCTGCAACTGCCACCGGCTCCAGCAGTCCCCCTGGATCACCCAGCCGCCCTACGGCACCCGGCTCGCCGACCAATTGTTCCCTCCTTACCCCCTCAGCGGTGCTGTCACCAAGCGCTTCAGCGCCTCTTTCATCGCAGACAGGCGCTCTTACCGTCGGTGCGACTTCAGGTACTGCCCAGCTCACTGAGGGTTCTCGAAAGCCCCTCTCAACCGACTCGACGGCGAACAGCGGCGCCATCGGCGCAGCCACGACGACGTCGTCGTATACGAACGCGCTCAGCAACGGCATGGGCACCGGATATGGGATGGGTAGTGGGTACGGTATGGGCATGGACCCATACGGTATGGGGGGTATGTACGGCGGTTACGGTGGCTTCGGCATGGGTGGCATGTACGGGGGCCTTGGAATGATGGGCATGTACGGCATGGGCATGACCCCCGAGGCGCAGCGTGCACAGATGATGATGTTCATGACGAGCCGCATTATGGAGCTGTGGGGTATGTTTTCGCAAGTCATGCAGATGACACTCGGCAGCGCCGTTCATTTTTTTGGCGAGTATGTCGGCATCAATCAGCGCATGGGGCAGCTGGAGGAGGAGAACCTGAATCATGAGGAGCGCTACATGAGCCGCAAGTACGAGCTGCGCAAGGCCCTCTCCAATATTCCGCGTGAGCAGCGGTATGTGCCGAAGCGATCACGGGTCCGCAAGCCGAAGCAGCCCTCCTTTCTCCGCAGCTTCATCCTTCGCCTGCTTCGCCACGTGGCCCTCTTCGCACTCGCCTACCTCCTTTCGAAGCGGATCGCGTCCTGGGCAATGGCCCGCTCCGGTAGGAAACTTTTGGAAACGTCTACGTCCGAGGCACTGGTCTCTGCCGACGCCTCCAATACGCGCTTTTGACAAGCACCTGCGGCACACATCCGTCGATGGACAGGAGGAGCATGGGAGCTGATGACCGGTGTTTCTCCGCTGCAGAGGAGTGGCCCCAACAGCTTTATCACAAGGGCCTTGCTCTTTTTCTTTTGCAGGCTTGCTTTTTTTTTGCACTTGCGCACCTCCTCTCTCTTTCGTCACTCCGCTCTCCCCGGTTCTCTCCGCCTCTCGGTGGACCGTCGCAGCGCAAAGAATGGAGGTGGGCTAGATCCGTAGCGCTGGCATCGGCGTGCGCGGCGCTGGCGGTGACACACAGTTTTGCTTGTTCTTTGCCATCTGTACATGCTGGGTCATTGCCGCCCCCTTCTGCATTTTTAATCTCTCTGTTCTTTCACTGCTGTGTGTGCAGTCCTCTCCGAAGGCTGGGCTGCTGAACGCACCAGGCGGCAACTGTATTAAGACGCGTGGAAGGGACACACACACACACACACACACACACACAAAAGCCAAACGGATAGGAGGGCGTCTTGACTGCTGGCGGCACAGCGAGCAGCGGCTCTCCGAAAGATAGGGCGCTGCGGCGTGGGTGCGTGACCGCAGCGGTGAAATCGACAACCCCGCGCTCCCCCTCCCCCACCTCCCACTCGAGAAGGTTTAGGGCGAAATGGATCGCAGGCTTCTCCACGTGTCGCGCGTGTATGTGTGTGTGGGGGACTTCACTGACGCCTTCGCTCACTGCCGTCCCCGTCACTCCCCAATGGATCTTGTGTGCGCAGTGTCCCCCGGACTGGGGTATAGGAGACCGGCCATTGACAGCGATGGAAGGCGAGCTTGCATTCCCAACTTTTCTTTCACCTTTCCCCTTCTCCCGCGATTTGTACGTGATGCATGTGTGCCTCACGGTGGGCGAGTGAAGCGGTCACATAAATCCTGACTGCTGTGACTACGTCACCTAAACGAACGCCTCTCGCCATTGTCTTGTGAACACCTCGCCCGACTTTAGCGACTCTACGCAGGTGCAGCACCGCCTTCACGGTGGAGTTTGTGTTGAGAAATGAGCGCGGGCGCGAAGGCGTTCTTCAAAAAGGTGGGCTTGCCGGCCATCGGCTTCGGCATCGGCTGGGCGGGCTTCACGGTTGTCGAGCAGAACGGCTTGCTGAGCGAGCCGATGCAGCGCTGGCTCAATGTGCACAATCTCAAACTGCAGCTCTACACCCAGTGTCTGCTGCCGACCTCTGTGGTGGAAAAGTACGGCTACCCAGAGGACAGGCTGCGATCCATAATTGAACTCCTGGAAAAGGGTCACAACGAGTCCGAGGTGGCAGAACGCATGACCTTCGATGAGGTCTTGAGGCAGTGCGCCGTGCCGGAGCAGGTGGCGTACCTGGAGGAGCACGCGTCGGAGGAGATTCCGTACTTTTACATTGCAGACATCTTTCATTCGTGGGCGAACCTTAACGTCGACAGCTTCGTCCGTCAGCAGCCGCAGTCGCCCGCGGAAACGGCGACGGACGCTGCGACCTCCACGTCGACGGCCGCGAGTGCTGCGTTTTCTCCTCCACTTGTCCTCCGCAACGATGATGCGTTTGACTCAGAGGTGCTGTGTAGCTCACTGTGGGAGAAGATGATTCACAATGTCATCCCATTCGACGTGAGTATTCGTGCCCTGTGCGTCTTGGCTGTGAACAACCGCGCCAATGCGCGGCGCCTGGCGCGGATGTCGTCGCCGGAGCGCGTGATCGAGCTGTACAGTGATTACACGGACAAGATCCAGGCGAATCAACGGCAAGGCATTGGGCCCGATGTGGTGTCCCCTGAAGAGGTCACCGCCGCCACTCTTTTCTTTCTGCGCGCTGTCAACGACGCCTCGGTTCACAGGCGGTGGATTCCGCTGCTGGGGGTATTTAGGCCAGACCCGTATCCACTTGCACGGAAGGTGTCGCCCGAGTTGTGGTGCCGTGCCTTTGGCAACCTCACACCAGCAGTGACAGGCGCGACGTCCGAAACGGCGGTGGTACTCGCAGACGTTATGAATGAGCGACTTCGGTGCGCCGAACTGCGTAAGGTCGAGACGGCGCCGTGACAGTCGTTGGCTTCGTGACAATGATAACGCGCGGGAGTGCACCTGCTTGGTATGCGGGCGTGTGTGTGCGGCCGCCACTTTCATCGAGGGCGCGTTGTAGGGTTATTGTGTTCGTTGTTGAGCGCGTATTGTGCTGCGATTCTGGCATCCTCACACAGATCTGAAAGTAACTGGACCACCCGCAATATACAGGAGCTCAAGTAGGCGGAGGCTGCCCGTTTCTGCATGAGACTCCTTGGTACACGGTTGCCAGCGAGTTGCTTGCCGACCCCCGGTGTCAGCGCTGCCGCCTGCTCCCTCTGCATGATCGCACTCTCTTTCCGCGAACTCGACTGATCTGTGGCCCGTGCGCCTCACAACGCACTCTGACGTCTCTATGGCTTCTTTTAGTGCTCTCTTCCACACACACACACACACACACACACGCCCTTCCGAACACGAGCTTATCGCCTCCTTGCCCTGTTCTTTCTCGAACGCCTTCTTCTTCGTCATCAGCTTCACGGCTCACTGCAATTTACTACGGAGGTGTGTGCGTGTGCGCATTGGTGTTGTTTGCCTATGCGTAGATCACGGTCGCGCTACTCTCACTATCAGAGCCGCAGAATTACGCCTCTCCTCTTGAGTACCTCTGAACGCTTCGGCTTCTGCGGTTGCTTAAGCTTCCCCTATAAGGGCCACCACCTCTCCTCGCGAAAAGCAACAAAAACTAAAAGTACCACCTCAGCACGCGCATACGTCCGCTATCTCCTCTGTCCCTCTCTCTCTCTTGGTTTCAGTTTTAGCTCGCCTTAATCACTGTGCTCGTGTTTGCGCCTGCCGTCGCCCACGTTGCGTCTCCTTCGCGCTCCTTCTTTTTTTTTTTCGTGCTCTCCTCTCATACACCAACGCGTTGCCCTGGCCCTTCAACGAGTGACCAATGCTGCTAAATAACGAGCCGTCTCCGGCGGTTCACGTACAGCCTACGCTGGCGGCCGCCTATCAACGCACGCGCCTGAAGGCGAACGCGGTGCTTCTGCGCTACGGGCATATTATCCCTATTGTAGCGGTGGCTTTCTGCCTCATTCTCTCGACTTCGATCTCTATTCAGCGCGAGATAGCCTACAGTCGAGCCGCAGCGCAGACGACGACAACAACGACTACAACCACAACGACAACCGCGGCTCCGGCGGGACCCAACACAACGTCCACGATGGAGGCCAGCAGCACAGGTACATCAGGGATGTAAGGCGCTACATTGATCACGCCACGTGCTAAAGTGTCGATTACGTCGATATCCTCCGCTAAAGATTCTGAAGGTGATTACACTCTCCCTCCCCCAACACACACACACACACACGCATGCACACAGGGTGGCTCTGTATACATGTGTTCATTTCACTCAGTACTTGATATATAGCGCAGCAGCGTTCTTGACAGGCTTTGTTGTAAGCGGCGCATTCGCGGAGATTGCCGGTGCATGTGCTTGCGCTCGCGTACGAAATCGTCAGTGTGTGGCGCGCCGGCCGCCGCCGTGGCGCTTCCCTCGGCGTCTTCCCATCCCCTGTGTTGTGCTGCACTGATCGGATGATCTTCCTTGTTGTTGTGGCTCCTTGTTACTGTTCTCTCCTCTGTCTCCGCTTCGCCAGCGGCCCTTAGCATGCGCTGCCTGCGTTTCCCTTTCCATTGTCGTGGACGGGTGTGCTTCTGAGGAGAGTCTATCGGTGCGGTGAGGCATACGGCGAAGGAAAGGGGGAGCAAGCGCATGTAAGTGATCACGATAGGGCGGGCGATAGCTTCGTGCCGCCTCCTTGCTCCCCACGGGTTGCGTACTTCTTCTATTTCTCTCATTGCTGCATACATGTGGTTGCATGACTCCCATCTCCTTTCCTCCACTACGAGCTGTCGTCGTGGGTGAGCGGAACAGCTTTTTTTGTTTGCCTTCGTTGTCGATCTTTTTTCGTATCGTCCAACTGCCGCGTAATCCTCCTACTACCTCCAACCTCATCTGCGACATGCTTGTGGGGATAAACACGGCTTTGCACGGGCAACGTTCAAGTGTTGGAGGTGCCCTCCCCCCCAAAAAAAAAGGCAGCCAAAGAAAATGCTGTTCTTTTTTTTTTGTGCCTCTCCTATGGTGCAGCTCCCTGCTCGCCTTCGGCATCGGCATCGGCAGCGCCGCTTGTGCGGATACGACAGAGGCCCTCTAAAATGCTGAGAAACATGCGGGCTGGACCTCTTGTGTCCACCTCGTCATAATCTGAAATGCTCTGATGCCGGCGTGCTCTACGTGCATGGAAGTCAGCCCTTTGCTGCAGCCTGCCCACGATTGCAAAACTGTGGTATCCTCGGCTCCCTCCTCCTCTCCTCTACATTATACTCTTTCCCACACACACGCATGTTGGGGTTTTCTGTTCTGTATAATGTGCCGATGCATCTCCACCTTTCTCCTCCTCGAACCCCTCACCGTCGGTGAATGCTTGCCACCATTTCCTCTTCGAAAGCACAACAATCCATATAACAATCATAACCGCGGCCATCAACAACACCAGCGAACCGATCACCTAGAGTGCCATCCGTGTGGGGCCCTTAGCAACGTCTGCGAGTGCCCCCCGCCAATACATCTCCCCACAATTCAGCAGTCGAGCACGCACCAGCACACATCCACACACACAGACATACACGCACAACGACACACAGACAGACACGCCACCTACGATAGCTCGTTGCCCTTTCCCGTTTCGAGGCCCTAACGAGCACTGGTTTCAGCGACGAAGCAAGGACCTCCTCCCTCCCTGTTGTTTTGTTCTCGTGCGGCTGCTTGTTTCTTACTTCTGCCATTGAACTCATTTTGTTTTTGTCTTTGTTTCGTTGTTTGGACAGCTTCCTTTTCTCTCTTTTGGTGCGCGCGCATATGTACGTTTCGGGTTGCCTTATATTACACCTCTCGATTTAACTCTGCCGTCTCACGTTCTCCCGCCTTAGCAGTGAGCGCGTGTGCGCCCACTCCGCTTGTGCCCCTCCCCTTTCTTTGTGCGCCCTTTATTATTCTTCATCTCCCGCTAACTCTCTTTTTCTCTCGCTCTCGCTCTCTCTGTTTGCGTCTTGGGTCTGTGATAACAGTTGTGCTGGCGACGTGACGTTTTTTTTTTTGATCTTCGACCTGGTTTTTTTTGCCTTATTTAAGCAGTGGTCGTTTCTGTCAGCCCCTTCTCTGTTGTCTTCGCGTCCCGTGGTGCAGCCCCTCTCGCTGTCTTCTCTTCTGCCCTGCCAGCGCCCTCCTGACCTTGTGAACACACGCACCAATTTCACCTCGGCGAAAACGTCGTGCTCGAGCCCCCACAGCAGCGCCGCACAGGCGCCGTCATCTTCGCCGGCGGTAACCCCAACTTTCAGCAGTGAGTCATTGCTACGCTCAACGACTCCCTCTCTCGCCGCGAGTGCAATGACGAGTCACGTGACAGTGCACGATGTGGACGGCGATGAAGATATTGAGACCGACCTCGTGCCGTGGTACAAGCAGCCGCTACCCTTGGGTACGCAGGTGATGCGGTTCATCCTTTTGCTGCTGCTCACGGTGATGTTCCTCGGCGTGGCTATTCTCGTCGCGAACGCACGTATGCCGGACCCCAAGAAGGTGCGCCCGCTGCCCGATCTGCTTCTCGAGTGGATTCCGAAGGTGACGCTTGTCGAGAATGGCAGCAACGTCATCATCTTTCTGCTGAACGCTACGACGGTGGTGGTGGGCTTCAAGGTCTTTTTGCTGGAGCGACACATGAATGGACTGCCCAGCGTTACCTTCTTGGTGGGTATCCCGAAGATCGGCTCCTTTCTAAACCGCATCGCGTTTGGAGTTGTCGACTCGGGGCGGCGTCCCTTCCCGCTGAAGAATGTCTTCCCAATTATGACAATTCGCTTCCTGACGTCGTACGCCGTGGTGATGGTGTTCCGCACATTTGTAATCATGGGGACGTCGTACCCGGCAACCGACAACCACTGTCAGAATCCGCAAGTGATCGAGCACCCAGTACTCAACGTTATCCTTACCCTCGTCACACTAAGCAGTGGTGCGATCCACTGCGGCGATCTGATGTTCAGCGGGCACACGATGATCCTCAGCCTCGCCTTCATTCTAGCGTGGGACTACAGCCCTTTTCTGCACCCGTGGGCGGTGCGTGTGTGGGTGTCCGCGCTTCTGCCCATCAGCTATTACTGTATCCTTGCCTCTCGCTCCCACTACACGGATGACATCCTGGTGGCGATGTACGTGATGATCGCGACGTATAAGCTCATCGATCATGCAGAGACTGGCGCGCCGTGGCAGATGCAGCTGCTGATTCGCTGGATGCCATGGCCAGGCGCCAACGCGATCGAGGAGAAATGGGCGGCTGAAGAGGTTGTAGTTGTTGTTCAAACGCCTGCAGAAGACTCGACTGATGCGTCGGCGGCTGTGCCTGAGCACGAAAACCCCATCAAGGAGACGCTTCCTGCGCAAACGGCAACGGGCGGTTCTAGTAGTAGCGGTACACCCCTGTTGAGGATGCACGACTCACCAACCATCGAACATCTGCACTCTGGTGTGCGCGAGACGACACAAGGGTGACACAGGACCTCGTCGCCCTATGCACGGTGCCGCTCTCCCGTCATTTGTTGATCTGTGCTTGCAAAGGTCGGTGAAAGACTGTGCACAGCTCGATGGCTCTGATGCTCACGGCGGCGAATGTACACGAGGCCTAACCTAAGCACCGGCTCTTGAGTTTCTTTGTTGTGTTGCGCGCAGAAGTTTATTTCCCATTGACACCGCCGCCTTCCCTCTCTCTCCCTTTTCCATGCGCATGCGTATTTTTCTGTGTCGTCTGAGCGGATCTTTGCCTTCTTTTGTTTCTATGTTTATTTTTCGTTGTTTGATGCTTTTGTTTTTGTTCTTCTTCGTTGTTCCCGCTGTTGATGTTTTTGCACTATTCCACCCGGGACCCCTCGATTCTCTGCTGCTCTAGCCGTTCCACAAGTGCCACGCGACTGCTAGAGGCGCCTCAGAGAGAGAGAGAGTGAGGGATTTGGGCACCTCGAAGGCACACCTGCATGTATTTAGGTGTATCTGTGTACCGACGTGGAGCGCCGGTGTGAAGCAGGTCGTGCTGAATTGCAATAAAAAAGAAACGGCAGTAAAAGTAGAAGCTCGTAATCTTTATTTGTGACTGCTGGCTGGTACCTCTCAACCGACAAAGGAAATGCCCTATGCAGCGACAGACTATCCCTGACATACGCATGGACCTGAGTGAGCCGTGTTGCCCATGCTTTCTCTCTATTCCCTTTCCTCAATGAATTTCCAGATTGGCATGGCACAGAGGGACAGATAACTCTCCTTCCTTTTCGGTGAATTCGAATGAAATCCTTTTCTGTGCCTGAATAAGGGGGATGTTTTCTTAACCATCTTGCTCCAAAACCAAAAATTCAGCAGACATACCCATGCACGACTGCAGCTTACCTGCCGCTGTGGCACTGCTGCCAAATTCTGGCCGTCTACGGCGGTTCGTCCTACACCGTTCCTTCTGCGCATGTGCGATGCGCGGCCGGCGCCGGGCGGAGGCGGTGTCGCCCGCTGTGCGGGTAACAGGGGGTGTTACTCTGGCGTCCGATGCCGGTGGCCAGGTCCGTAATCTATGCCGTTGGCCTCGGCTCCTCTGACAATGTCCATCTTGCAAGCTTGCGAACTTCCCCGATATGTTTCAATCGGCAACGATCAAAGGCAATTCACGGTGAGAGGCGCACGCGACGGGCTGGCAGCGCCAGAATATGTGCCCAGAGGCGTCGCCGCATGCCAACCTCCGCCCTTGTACGGGCCGCGCCGAGTGCCGTGAGAAGGGGGAGCGAGCCCGCAGCCACAGCAGCAACCACACTTGTGCTCCTGTCTGTCAGCCCATCTAGCGGTCGATGCAGCGGGCCAGGCTCCAGGCCCACTGCTTCACACTCAGCGCGGGAGCTGCAAGCGAGGAGGAGGGGGGAGACACAGCCTCCAATCACCGCACCTATGGGGTGTATGACCTCTTACGAAGCATCGCAGTCGCTCCTGATTTTTGTGTTTGCCTACACCGCGCCATTCACCCAGAGCGGAGAAAAGGAGGCTCGAAAAAGTGTGAGAGTTGCTGCCTGCGCGCCGCTGTTTTTTCCTCGGCCGGGGTGCTTTCCTGCAGCCCGCCAGGGAGTGACGTGCTGAAGTGCACGAGAATGCCGCACATGTGGGAAGTGCGTGCGCGCGGAGCCCCGAAGCGGTCGATGCCCGCATACACGCGTGCGAGCCGCCACTGTGCTTGGGCAACACCTTCATTCGGCGCGTACGCCCCCGGCGCCAAATACGCACGGCGGCCTCTCCGAGCGGGTCTCGGCCGTCTGCGCGCCATTCGCCTACCCACGGTGGCCGCGGCCGCTTTGGGCACGAAGGTGGTGTCAACGGCCCCCCTGCCGTTGGCGCTGGCACCGTCCCGCCGCGCGGCGGCACCGCAAAGCAGCCGCGGTGCGAGCAGCGCCACGCCGAAAGGGCAGAGCAGACCCTCTGACGGACCCCGCTCGCGCGAGCACACCGCCCTACGCCTGGCAAGCCGAGCCCTGGCTACTTTGATGGCTCCTGCAACGTGTCGGCCAGTGTCGCGCATGGGTTGGAGGTCTACGCCGGGAAGGCGGAAGGGGCAGCGATCCTCCTCCGGGCACGCGCGTGCAACGAGCCGTGTCCCTCCCGGAAATGGACAGTGAGCTTGGCCGCGTCGTGAACAGTTCGCACTGTGGTGGCGGCGGCCCAGTCGTAGATGGACTCGTGGAGCACCAGCGCAACGCCCCCGACTGTCCGTTTGTGGTGTGCTGCATCGAGGTGTCCGTATCGCTTGCGCAGATCAAGTATTTGTTGTCGCGCCCATCCAGCAGAGTAGCTCAAGTCTGGTTTAGTCGTTCTGTTTGTTACCGCACTGGGTTGTACGATTCGGGAGCCGTTCTAGGAGCGTGAGGACCGGATGCAACATCGCTGGGTATCTGAACGAGAACTTCCCGTGTTACCAGGACGGTCGTAGGTACGTAGTCGGGCCTGAGGGGTGCATCCGTCTAGGAGGGTCATCTCAGCAAAGCCACACCGTCACTCCTGCAACCTCGTCCTGGAGAACAGAGGAGGGCCTATTGCCTATACGTGCATCCTCGTGCATGAGCAGGGAGAGGCCGCGGTCGTGCTTCTTTTCCCTCGCTACATGGGAATGCTGAAACGCCGAGAAATGGCGTGCCGCACAGGCCTGTTGGGGTGTGTATGGAGTGCATCTCCAGCAGAATGCAGACTTGTATCGGGGGTGCACCAGGAAACGGGGCTAAGGACCCGCGCCAGCGTAGCCCAGCACAATCTACCTGCATTGCATAGAGGGCGCAGTAGGTGGGAAATCACTCTCGACACCACTACAACGCACCAAAAGCTAACAAAGAGCAGGTGGATGCGCACGCTTGTTGGATTGCCGAGACGATCTGTGGTGAGCTGTGGCACACCTGTGATTATGGCTGCGTGCCTCTTTAGGCACAGCGCCAGCCCAAGCCTGTCTGCTGGCACAAAGAGTCCAGAACCGTACTCAACGGCAGCCTGCAGGCTCTTGGCTTCCCCAGAAAGAGAGGGCAGTAGACCCTGAAGTGCCACAAACTGTGGTGTGCCCGGCCGGCATCAGGGAAAGGAACACCCCGCGACTCGTAGAAGTCTTTCAGCAGCCTCACATCTCGTTCAATGCTCTCTCGCTTTTTGTTTCGCTCTCGTGATTTCACCGTTTTTCTGTCATCTTGTTTTTCCTTGGCGGTTCCTTTCTGTGAATGGTCACACCCGTTGCCGTGCGTGCATCGCCTCCATTTCGTCTATTGCGCACCGCTTTCATTTTTGCTTCTCTCGCACCAACACGACCGATCCTGTACACACACGCACACACTTACATTCACACGCACACATACACGCAACACTCACGCGCATCTCTCCTCCCTCCTTATACTCCAGTAGTAAACGGCTCCCACTCATTCTCTCCCGTCTCGCAATCGCCACCACATCCTTGTTTTTTTCGTGCGCAACAACAGACTCGTCATCCACACGGCTGTCCATTCACGAAATACAACAGAAATAAAGCAACAACGCATTGAAGTATCTTCTACCCACACCCCCTCCCTCCCTCCCTACGCGTACTCCATCAAACCCTCAACAGCTTGCTTTCTTACCTTTTTGCCACCCTCACCTGCTACACGCTCACGAAACGCGCACTACCATGATGTCTGCCACCTCTTCTCAACTTTCCGTCTCGTGCGTAAAGAAGAGGGTGAAGGTGTACCGCCACGAACCCTATGCGGCGAGCCTCATCACCCCTGCTTCCCCTGCGGAGGCGGCTCTGGTGTGCTGCCACCAGCGTAGCCCGAAATCCCCTGCTAGCTCTTACGCCACGTCGTCGCCTGCTCGCTCGATCCTCGACGCGGCCCTGCCCAGCGCACAGGTTGCCGCCTACCCGTCTCACCACGCCGCTGCCAGCTTAGCCCTGCCAATGCCCATGGCGCACCCCGCACACACGGCCGTGTGGGTCGCCTTCAAGTACGGCCGCAAGCCCTTCGTGGCCGCCTTCCAGGTGTGCATTGGTGAGATGGTCATCGTGGAGGGTGACCGCGGCATCGACCTTGGCATTGTCGACGACGCGTGCACGACGCCTCTTCCCGAGAAGGTGCTGTTTATTCTCCGTCGCGCCACCGCTGAGGACATGACGCAGCATCACAGGCGCACCGTGAAAGAGCAGGAGGCGCTGCAGACGATGCGCTCGTTGGCGACGCAGGTGCACTGCCCCACCCACGTGGAGGATGCCATGTTTCAGCTGGACGGCAAGAAGATCACCGTCATCATTTCACGCGCCTCGCGCTCCTTCGTGGACTTCCGCCGTCTGCAGCGTTCCCTCTTCGACGTGTACCGCTGCCGAATCTGGTTTGCCTACCTCGACGAGATCCAGGAGACGATGAGCACCGAGGTCACCCGACCTCTGCGCCGCGGACAGCGCCGCTGCTCGTCATCGAATGAAGCGAGAGACAAAAAGATACTTCCGACGGCGTCGTGCACAGCGGCAGTGTAAGGGAAATCGAAGGCATAACCGAAAAAAGAGACTTCGAACCTCACGCTTCCGGCTGGAGCGAATGAGCACAAACCAACAACGACTCGAGGGCCTCTCCGTAAGAGAGAAAGGGGAGAGAGTTGCACACACAAACACACACGTTTCCCACATGGAAATCACGGCCCACTTGAAGGAACAACAAAACAAAAAAAAAACGATCTCGTTTGCACGCGCTGGCCTGCCGAAGTATGCAGGCTCGAGAGGGAAGGCAGAAGAAGCTCATTGCGTGGTGCACAGTAGCGGCACAAGCACCCACGCATGATTGCGTAGAAAGAGGAATAAAATGCATGTGGGCTTACTCGTATGCGCAGTTCTTTTCTTTTGCCCTGGTCTTTCACCTGCACTGCTGTCT
The DNA here is from genome assembly GCF_000002875.2 of Leishmania infantum JPCM5. Taxonomy (NCBI): domain Eukaryota; phylum Euglenozoa; class Kinetoplastea; order Trypanosomatida; family Trypanosomatidae; genus Leishmania; species Leishmania infantum. The sequence goes on from NC_009419.2 coordinate 1,922,417, forward strand.
CAAAGCCGCGTCTGTGTGTCCTCTCCTGCTCGTTTCACTTCAGTGGAGCTGGTGGGGCGTACGCGTGAGCGTGAGCGCGTGCGTGTCTCCGTGATTTGATGGTGTCTTCTTTCGCTCTATTCTTTGTTGACCCCGTTGACACCTTGTCATCACTTCGAAGCCGTATCTGTGCATATTTGCATGCGCGTCTTTCTTTTACTTGCTTCGAGGTACCTTGTCACCGTTTTCTTTTTCTTTCAGCCTTTCCAGGACTTCTTGGCTTCCCTACACTTTCTCTCCACGCGCGCTGCCCCTACTCGTGTTGGCAAGCGTTCTCTTTTACTCGTGCTCGCTGTCTTTCTCCTCGTTGAAAGTGGTCGAAGAGGAGCGGCAGATACAAGCATTTCTGCGCAAGCTTTTTTTCCCGGCTTCTCTCCCTCTCCCTCTCCCTTTGTTTCCTAGAATGTCTGCTGTATTTGTCTCGCTTTCTTTTCTTTTAAAAACATTTTCCGCGTTTCGCTTTTCTTTCGTCTTTCTTCAAAAAAAAAAAGATGGCTGAAGCAACGATCGTTTCACTGGATGGCGTTGCTGTAGTTGTTGGTCTCCTTCTCTCCCCCTCACCTCTTATATATTATCTCGCGTTCGCGTCTGTGTTCGTGTCGTCCGGCGCTTCATCATTTTTCTTTTTGTTTCCTTCTCGTGTTTTTTATTTATTTGTCGACTGGCGTCCTCGCTGCGCGCTGCGCTGTCGCCATCACCTCTCTTCAGCCACGGTCGCATCCTCTCTCTCTCTGCAGGACTCGTCGCTTTCCGTCCTCCGCCCCCCCCCCTCCCCCCACCCCCCGCATAAATACATCGAGTGCACTTTCAGCCTTTTTGTTCTACAGAGAGGCCATGCGTGTGCGATACGGGCACGGCGTATGGGGCAGAGGTTGAAGAGGTACGCGTCGGAAGAGAGAGGAGGAGAGAAGGAACCTCGCTGTCCCTTCTCTGTGGTGTGTTCGTTGCCCGTCCGCCGTGAACGCTCTTTGCGAGTGAGGGTGTCGGATCGACTTTGCTGGGTTCTTACAGTTAACAAGCGTGATGGGTGACGTACTGCATGGTACTCGTTCTGTTTTCGCTCCTCTGTGCGCACGCATACACCAACACTCGCATTATTCACGCGTTGTCTCCGCGCCGCTGCCGCCCTCCCTACTCGGCGCCCTCACAAGCAAAGGACTAGACATGTATGCTTCAGGCGGTGTGCACTGTCTCCGAGCTAGTGTGTCTGTGTGCCTTCACGAGCGCGTGCGTGTGGGTTTCCGTGCATGCCTCGCTGTGTGCCGTTTTCTATATATATATATATATATTACCGACAAACATGGAAGGCAAATTGTGGTCTTGCTTCACATCACGAATGGGCGTGAGCCTCTTCTGTGAGGGGTGACAAACATCCCGTGATGCCGCTCATCTCCTCTTGCGGGCTTATTTTTTGCAGTTTCTCAGTGTAGTTGTTGTATCAGCCGATATTGCGTGTGTGCAAGTGCGCGCCACGCATCGTCATCGAGGCATCTTTGCGTCGGCGCGTGGCTCTCAACACCTGATCTTGATGCCGATGCGCCAATACGACGGAGGAGAAAGCCGCCGGGCTGTGAGGAGGTGTATCACGAATTGAAGATGTGCCAAAAAAGAAAACGGCGGCACACCTTCTCTGCCTGTGCAAAGTAGCGACAGTACCCGCGCACCCGTGTTCGAAAACACACTCGTGCGCATGCATCTGTTTGTGCGTATCGGTGCATCTTTTTCTTTATCTAACCTGTTTGTTTTCCTCCGACTTAAGCGGCCTGCACCTCACATTTCTATGTGACGGTGTAGACGAACGTGCTGAAGTACCCCACCTCCCGTCCTTTCGTTTTTTTTTTAATCTGACCCTCTACTGCGACTTCAGTTGCCAGGTGCATGCTCGCTGCCTTAATTTGAAAGCGCACGCACCCTTCTCATTCTTCTGTGTCCTTCTCTTCACGACTTACACACATAGTATGCATTTGTTTTCTTCGAACTTCACACGTTTTTTTTTTCGTTTCTCTTCCGGACATCGCACGACCATGAACGAAAGCGAACACCGAAGCCACGACGGACTAGGGCGATCTTCTTTGCTTCCGCCTTTTCTTTCGCTCTCCTTTCCACCCCCGCCCGCTTTCTTCCGTCGATGTGCCCTCCTCATTTTGTGTCGACTGTGTGTGACTCGTTTTTTGTTTTGTTTCGAATGTGCCTCGAGTCTCCCCCTCGCGATTTGTTTGTTTTTTCGGTTTTCCGCACGCGTCTCGTGTTCTCTCTTGTGCCATATTCCTTTCCGTTTTCTTTTTTCTTTGCTCTCCGGTCCCGCGCGCGCCACGTGGAAACCGCCGACGTCTTTCCCCATGAAGATGGGCAAGACGTAAACTCACACACACGCGCACGCATGCTCATGCACACACCAAGCGCCTTTGTTTAAAAGCGAAGGCAACCATTGCCGCGCCGGCACAACTGCACAAAGGCAGGCAAGAACAGCGGTGTCTTCGCTTGGGGTTTTGTTTTCCCAGAAGAGCCATGGTGTGCTTGCATATATGTATGTGTGTGTGTGTGTGCCTCTTGGAGGAGGTTGGAAGGAAACAGTGCTTCGCTGTGACGCCTGGCGTGCCCCCACCCCTTTTTTTTTTCCTTTTGTGCCTTCTGTTATTTTTTTCTTTCGCTTGGCTCTTTTTATTCTCCACTGTCTTGGGTGCTTCCTTCCCTTCTGCCGCCTTTGATGCAACACGACCTGTAAGCGTACAAGAAGAGCAGTAGTGTCTGATGCGATAAACAAACTAGGAAAAAATGCACGCACATGCACGCTCCTCTCTCTTCATGCCATAGTTCGTCATTCGCTGGTTGTGTTTTTGCTTTGCTCTTCGTTGGCGATTGTAGCGCTGCCCTCGCCATTCCCACCCACTGCGCATTTCTCATCCTTCCGACTGTCTTGCCGGGGCGCTCCTTGGACGCGCGTACGTGGACAAGTCGCTGAGTCGCGGAAGTGACATGTGACGCCCCCCCCCTGCACCCGGCATATACGAAACACTCTTGACTGAAATGATAGGCATATAGCCAAAAAGGGAAAAGAGAAGCGCGAAAGTTGAGGGTGTCGTTCGTCAGCTGCTGCTTGGCGCACAAGTGAATTTATTCTTGATGCAACATCCGACGATCTGCCTATGTTTTCCCTCTTCTTACTCTTCTGCACTCCCTGTACCTGGGTCTGTCGTGCACGGAAAAATACGCTGCAGGGGGAAGGGAGCGCGCAGGAGAGAGGGAGATCAGGTCGATACTGTGAAGTGGATACGACGATAAGACAGCTACACGGTTACGCGAAAAGCATCAATGCGCCCCCTTTTCCTTGAGCAGCAGCAAGCTCTGCCGTGTGCCGAGGCTGTCCCTATGCTGATGCACCTCGTGTGCATGTGTGCGATTTTTTCCTCTTTTCCTTTGATGTGTGTTTCTTCACCTTTCTTTCTGTGGGTCTATTTATGCACGTGTGTGCGGTTGTTTCCGTGTTCTCCTTACGAGCCCTCCTCACGCCCCTCTTCCTGTCGCTGACGGCGTTCGCCACTTCTTTAGCTGGATCATGTGTGGCGTATAGGCACGAAAACACAAACATACACACACACACACACGCAAACACTCACGAAGTCCCCCGCCGCGTCGAGGCCAATCAGAGGGAGAGGAAGTTATGCGTTTCCTTCTTGCACTATCGCTCTCGATCACTGGCTACGGTGAAGCTTCTCTCTCTGTGTACTCACGACCCCCTCTCACTCATCCGTCGCTGCTGATGCGCGAGTGGTCTGACTTCCTTTTCTTTTCCTTTGGTCTACATCGTTGCAATAAGAGTCTTCTCTTGTGTAGGCGTTTTTTATTTAGGGCGGTCTAACTGCTCAACGACAACAAAGGCCTCAGTGCCAAGGATGGTGTCGCTATGTTTTCTTTTTTATCCGCGCCCCCACCCCCACTCCTTCAATCTCCCCGTCTACACTTGTGCAAGCCGTCCGGCGCACATGGCAAACGCGGAGAAATAGTTTCAAGTTTGTTTTTACACACATGTAATGATGCTATGGATTCACTTGTTTGCCGTAGTCCCCGCTTTTTTTTGGCCTCTATCTTTCACTCATCGACTCTTATTTCCGCCTGCGGCCGTGCTCTTTCTTTGTTTCTCTTTGGTGTCCTGCTTGCTTGGTTAGTCTCACTGTCTTCCTCTCGCCCCTCCCTCTTTCCTTTCTCGGTGTTGATTTGCCTTTTACACTTCGCCTGTCCATGTCTCTGCTGGTTGTTGTTTGTTGGTCTCGTGTTTGCCTCTTGTCGCTCTGGACGCTTGTCTACTTTTCTTTATAGTTATTTTTTCATTCGTTTTCACAAATAACAATGCTTCGCCTCCCCCGCCCCCTACCCCTCATCTCGAACGTGTTCCCGCTCTTTTTCGTGTGCGTGCGTGCGTGTTTTGCTCGTCTCTTCACCCCCCCCACCAACACTCTTCGCGTGCCAGAGCCAAGAAAAAGTAATTTTTTTTTCTTGCGTGTTTGCCCCTCAGCCTCCCTCCACTTCCCCCGTCCCCCTCTTACCGCATCCTCGGCGCGGTAGCTCGACTTTGCCGCTCGTTCTCTTTTCAAAAGCAACAGAGAAAGAATGAGCACGGGAAAGCGCACCACCCCAGAGACAGGCGCAAGTCAGAACGCAGAATAAGCGAAACGCATCAATCAAGGAAAAAATAAACCACAAAGAAAACAGCAACAACAACAAAGCAACGCAACCGCATCTGTGCCACTTCTGCGGGATGTTTCTCTTCCTCCTCCCCCCCCCACTCTCTCTCTATGTATCTTGTTCTCGTCGTGCACTCATGCCCGTTCACTGTTTGAATGGGATACCAAATCATGCACCAAGCACATGTACGCAAGTCAACGAAAGTGAAGAATACAAGTGGAACAGTGAACTGCATTGGCTGAGTTGCATCTGTAGCGCTAGTCTGTACTAGCGCGCCAGCTTGCACTTCTCTTTCCTCCTCCGCACACGCACACACACAAGGTGGACAGCACTGTGCCTACGCTCTCTCTTTTTCTCCCCCCTCTCATTCTCACTTCAGGCTTTACGGCTGCTTTTCACCTCTGGTGAGGCGACCTCTTAAAATGTCTGTGTTCACCTTGCTGTTTCTGTGTTCGTTTTCGACGCCGACGGTGTCTGCGTTCGAATCTTGACGTGCATGCTTCACTTCTGGTGAACACACACACACACACACTTCTCTCCCTTTTGTTCTTTGAACTCTCGCGTTTTTACGTATGTGTTCATGTGTGCACGCTCGACTTCATCGGGTGCTTTCATGCACGCCTGCCTTTACGTGTACATCGGTTCTCTCATTTTACCCTCTCTCTGTTGTTGACCTACTCGCCGATTTTTCCCCCTTCGTCTGATTTTTCTGTGCTTGTACACGCGTGCGCGTGTGTGTGATGCCAACTGTATCGCTGCGTTTTTTTTTTCATTTTCATATGCGTGTGTTGAGGAAACTGCTCGTCTCGTTCTCCCGACAACGTGATGAAGGAGAGGTCTGCTCATGAACGACAGGGCCTCACTTTGCGTTTTCGCCTTGATTGCCTTCTTTTCGTTTTTAGCGTTCAACCATTTTCCTGTTACGACTGCTATTATTATCACTACTATGATTTTACTGCTATATTATGTTTTTTTTTTGTTTAGTGTGCCCCATCCCCCCCCCCTCTCCCACCACCACCTCTCCTCTCCTCTCGTTATTTCGTGACGTTCACTGTCTTCAAGACACTATCCTTTCTTTCACAGTTTCGCTTTCGTTTCTGCGCCTTTCTCTCTCGCTCTGTGTGCCTGCAGCACGTCACTTCCTTTTCTAATCTCTTTTCGCGTGTCGCTTCGTTTTTATCCAGGTTTGATCGCCTCACGACTGTGTATTCTTGGATGCTTCTCATTTTCAGGCCTTCTTAAATTTTTTCTTCGCCTTTCTTCTCCACCCCTTCTCTGCTGCTTTATGTGCGCATGCGCGTGAGCGTTTCTCTCTTTTCTGTTGTATCTTGCTCTCGTCGCTCTCTCTGTGTTGTAGTTTTTCTCTCTTTACTTGGCTGCCCGCTTTTCGCTTGAGATATCTCTCTGATGACACTACATGCGGCCTCCCTCCACTCGCCGAACAAGGATCTACCTTCTCCCTGTCTATTCTTTTTCTTCTTGTCCTTCCTCTAGCGTTGATTCCGTTGCTTCGCTCGTTGGCTCTCGTTCAGTGAGTGCATACTTTGGCCTCTTTATCTCTCTCTTCGTCCGACTTTTTCCCACACAGTTTCTCGCTTGCGCACCATTTTCGTTTTCCTTTTGCCTTGGCGGTTTTTTTTCCAGCTCACATCCTCCTCTCGGCTCGTCTTCTGTGCTCAACACGGAAGTTTGCGGGGCGCTGCGGCGACGCTGTTGTCTGGCCGATCGACCACGGGACGTGCGCGGATGGGCGAGTAAAGGTCTCCGTACCCACCTCACCAGCTTTCCAACCGTCTGACGCTTTCTTTTTTTTTCTCGTTCGCTCTCTTCCCCGTCCCTCTCCTTCCACCTGACGGGCCTCCCGTCTCATTGACGTCTCTTTGTGGTCCCCCTTCACGGTGTTTTCCTTTTCTTCCTTGTCCGCCCACTGGAGCCTTTGCATGACGCAGATCTCGTTTTTTTTTTTGTTTTGCTTCAAAAGGGTGCCGTTCTCTGTTGTCTGCAGGACCGACAGGCAAGTAGCCCTGACGCTTATCCCCACCCTGTCGGCGCACCCTGCAAGACGGCAAGCACCGCACGTACTAAGCAGCACTTACAGCAAAAGAAGAACGACAAAGAGGGCGCGACTACGGAGCCGGGGCACAGCGAGAAAGAGGCGAAAAAAGGCAGAGACGCCGATGCGGAGGGAGACGGAGAAGGCGAAAAAGAAGTACGCCAGCTGTCACACGCACCAACGTCCCTCTCCCCGTCTTCCCATGCTCGCACGCACACGCACAGGAATACACACAGGGCATCTCCTTTTTATTTCAGAGAGCGAGAAAAACGGAGAGGCGTTACGGGTGCTGTTTGAACTGGTCTGTCTTGGGGTTTTCACTTCGGCATGAGTCACTACTGCCGCTGCTGCTTTTTTTTTATTCTCCCTTTCAGCGCATTTTTCACCTTTCTCTAAGACGACTTGTTCGACTCTTTTCGTGGGCTTTTCCGTTTTCTTTTTTTCTCCCTATTCCTTGCCTCATCCTCCATCACTGCATTTCTTCTCCTGCTTTCTCTCTGTCGCTTGCTGGTCTATTCCCTGATGTGTAGTGAGCCCGAACGTGTGTGCACGTGCCGGTGAGCACTCTTCGAATGAAGTACCGCTCTGTGCGTGTACCTCTCATCGCTGAACGCTTTTCGTTCGTTTTCTGCTTTGATTTTTTTTGTAAATTCACCTTTGCTTGTTACTTCGTCCACACCTCCATCCCCACTACTCCACTAGAGACCTCCCTAGGCTTGCTCCCGCACGAAGTACCCCCGCACCAGTCGGGTACCGAGATTGGCGCAGCGCTTGTGGGCTCTGCTTTCGTGCGTTCGACTTGGAACCTCACGGCAGTGAAGAAGCGCAGCGTAGCGCCGTAACTTACTCGCTGGATCATGGATTTCTGAGACGGCGGTCCTGTCTGCGTTCGCCTCCGCGAGAAGAGACCAGAGATATCCCGCTTTACACGCCGAGTCCCACAGGAGTGTGCTCGAGGCCCTCTTCTCTCCACCGCTGTAGTGGACTTGCTGGGTATGGGGCTCCGCAAGACCGGCGAACTGCACTACGCCTTCTGTGCTGATGAGCTCACACTCCTCACGCCCTCCTCTGGCGAGAATGTCATACAGGTCACGCTGCGATTCGCACTCTGGAGGGCGGAGCACAGGCCGCTGAAGCGCTTCATGGTGTTCAGTGCCCAGCCCAAAGCAAAATGCACACCCCTCTCTGCGCGGCCAAGCTCACTGTCCATTTCCGGGAGGGACACGGCTCGTTGCACGCGCGTGCCCGGAGGAGGATCGCTGCCCCTTCCGCCTTCCCGGCGTAGACCTCCAACCCATGCGCGACACTGGCCGACACGTTGCAGGAGCCATCAAAGTAGCCAGGGCTCGGCTTGCCAGGCGTAGGGCGGTGTGCTCGCGCGAGCGGGGTCCGTCAGAGGGTCTGCTCTGCCCTTTCGGCGTGGCGCTGCTCGCACCGCGGCTGCTTTGCGGTGCCGCCGCGCGGCGGGACGGTGCCAGCGCCAACGGCAGGGGGGCCGTTGACACCACCTTCGTGCCCAAAGCGGCCGCGGCCACCGTGGATAGGCGAATGGCGCGCAGACGGCCGGGACCCGTCTCAGCCCGGCGCCGGCCGCGCGGCGCACATGCGAGGTAGGGGCGGCGTAGGACAGGAGGGGCCCGTTGGCCGCACGTCCATGCCGCCGCGGTTGGGGGGGGGGCGGCCGAGACGCCCCCGCGCGGGCCGCGGGGCGTGGGGGGGGGGGGGGCTTCGGGCTTTCCTGAACGCGAGGGGAGTGGGGCGGAGGTGAAGGAAGCCAGGATGTGAACCGTACGACCCACCCCCGCGCACCAACCTATCCTGGCTTAGCGGGCGAATGCCCGGTTTAGCGTGGGGGAGCGCACCGATCCGGTACCCCTCCGCCGGCGCCCTCGGTGGCACGACTCGAGCGAGCAGGTGGGCTCGAGTGTCTCCGCCTCTTTTTGTTGCCGTCGCCCAAGAGGGATTCCCCCGTCCTCGCGGGCAATCATCAAGGCGGTGGATGAGTGGGGGTGGGGTGGGAGGAGGCAAAGGCCTACAATGACCCGTTTTGAGATCTCAAATGAGCAGGGAATCACAACGGGGCGAAGAGAAGATCAGTGCGTGGCGAAGCATGCCATTGAAGTGGCAGAGTGCACGCTGACTCGCTCCGCGTCAGCATATCATTTTTTGAGCACCCGTTCCATCTTCCATTCTTGTCGCAGGCTCTCAGCGGCAATAAAACCACGACACACGCCAGCACCACCGACGAGGCTGCCAGCGCGCAGGCGAGATGAACAAGAAAGGTTCTTTCCGAGAATCGGGAGAAGGAGGGCGAGTGGTGTTTGCTGGTTTCGATGGAGATGCAGCGTACCTGCGTGCTATGAAGCGATGCGGAATCTTTTGCGCAGCGCACTAACTTTTTTTCACCGTAAGCAGAGCAGACGAGAGGGGGAGAGGTCGCTGAGAAAAGCACGGCAGGCCGAAGGTGCAGGTTTGTGCAGGGAATGGCGTGGAAGCTTAAAAGGGAGGTGCACGCTGCAGTCCACGGTTTCGGGCGTACTTCCTCAGGGCCGCGCGCACGCGGCGAAAGAGAAGTATGACAGGTGTGAGGTGCCGCATCCTTTCAGTTCACACAGTTTTTGAATGGCGCGGAGCAAGTGCAGCGATTAGAGCGCAGACTCTGACGAAACGGAGACTTCACCGCCGACAGCAATATCTGTGATGGCAGTGAGCACCCAGTAGACGGACGCATCGTTTTTAGCCAACAGAGCTTGCCGTGCGCCGGTGATGTCGCCGCGCAGGTAAGTCTCTTTGAGAGCCTTGGCGGTGGTAGCCGTGAGCGCTGAGTTCGCGGCATTGCGGCTTTGCACAGCAACGTCGACTACTGGCGCAACTGCAAGCGCTGCCGTTAGCGGAGCCGACGACGAGTCTGCCTCCGTTGCAGGTTTGCAAAAGCAGCTCTCCCAGACGTACTGCAAGGCGGCCAGGAAGACTGGAGCAGGGGCGGTTACGTATTTCTGCGCAAACCGTTCCCAGATGCGTGAACTAGCCGCATCTTCCTGAGAAGTGGAGCCGCCGTCCTTGAAGCGATGAATCTGACCGGAGAACCAGTCCTCCGCCTTTGTGAAGCACCGCAGCGATAGATAGTACGCTAGGTAAACGTGGTCGAGCTGCGCCGTATCACGTTTTAACAGCTCTAGCATTTCCGCTGGTGGCGGCACGAGACCGTCCACGTCTGCGTCGAGAGCACCCTGGCACGTGAGCAGCGCAGCATCCGGCGCGAGGAGCAACGGCGTGCCTGCCGGTACGTTCTCCTTCACTAGCAGCGCTGTGATCGAGTTGCCGCTGCCGACAAGCGCGATCCTCTTCGACACCCCGATCCCGAACGGTGACAGGAGCGAGCGAGCTGCAACAGCAGGCGGTAGACGACACCGCCCGCTTCGCATCGCTCGCGAAAAGCCACCCCTCTGCCGCTTGTGTTTGTTCTGCTACGTTGAAGCAAGAGATGCGTCGAGGTTGTCGGAGAGGAGGAAAAATGAGGATGGTGGAGTAGAGGTGGCCGCATGGGCTTCAAGACGCGGTGTGCCAGCAATCCATGAACGGGGCGCTGCGTGATCAGCTGGGTGTGACCGACGTGGAGGAGAAAACGATGGAGGAGGGACACGTCCTGTGTAACCGGTATCGGTTTTAATCCTATTCTTCTCTCTTCAAGCGCATGCGGAGCAGCCGCAGCGCCGGCGATAACGAGGGAGGGGGGTTCCCCTCCACGCTCGGAACACCGTTGTTGGAAAAGAGAAGGATGGGCTAGTTGGCAGCACTGTACTTGGAAGCAGTAAACATAGACAGGCATCGGCACAGCCTGCGCACGTTCATTGGCTCCAGTACTCAGCGTCCTGCGGAAAATGAAGAGGATCGCACACAAAACAACATGGGGAGAGACAGCTGTCCTGCGAAACAGATTGCTCTTGTTTAAAGTACCCGTATACCACCAAGTATACGTCTATACGCATAAAACCACAGTTCATCAACCGCTGTAGCACTGCAGCTACATCCTGGTCGTCTAGGACGAACCCTCGTGCTGTGGAACTGCGCCAGTGCGCTGTGCTGTCGGCCCCAGACGGGGGTTGGTGGACTGTCTTCCTTGATTCAACGCCGGCAGCGTCCAGGGTCGAGCCCGAGGGCGAACGGGGTGCCGTCCGTCATGCGGGTAACAGGGAGTGGTCCAGGTGCGTCCCGGATGAGGTCAACGAGAAAGTTGTTCCAGCCTCAGGTCAGGGCCCTCGCTGAGACCCTCGGCACACCCCGCCTGTGTGCCGTGCTTCGCCCTCTGAGCAGCTTCAAGCCGTTACATTCCACAAAGTGGAGTGGAGACGATTCGCATGGGAGCCCGAAGGACTCGATAGTGCCATTCGGGGTGCTCTCGTCACGCATTCGCCACCTGCGCTTCATTAGCTCACCCCGGCCGGATGCAGAAGATGCCGCACATTTCCTACCACATGCACTTCGGGGCTGATTTGCATGGATCTCTTTGCGCCTTTCCCGCCCATCACTCTCGCTGTGCTAACCTCTCTCGACGCTTTGCGTGGATGTGGCGCACCGTGCCAGCTATGCTGGACAGCGCCCGCGTACATGATGCACATGCCCCGTGTCATGGGGCCTTTCTCAGGGCAACGTTGGTGTCTGGGAGCCCCGCTGTCTGCGTCTTCCCTTTCCGTCCATGCCACGGGGTGCGTGGCACGTTTGCAATGCTTTGCGCGCACGCACTGCGACAGTTCAGAGGCTGCCATGGGCCCCAGCCGCAGCAGGGGCATTCGTCCTCTCCTGAACCCGCACCCCTTTGAAAGGCGTGCGGGTTTCAAGCGGAAGGGGCCCGCGGAGAGACGTGCCTGCGCACAAAGAGTTCATAGCTTGCCGTCCTGTGGGGGAGCAGGGGGCAGTCGTGGACATGCGAAGAGGGAAGCCCGTGCCGCACGCGTGCTGTGTGGGTAATCAGGTCACTGCGTGCAGGACCATGGCGTGAAATGCGGTGTGCTGTGAGCTCCGAGTGGTCAGCGAATCTCGAGTAGCACACTGGGCTCAATACCGGGTCGGACGTTCCCATCGCACAAACAGACCGTGAGGGGTGGGGGGGGTGGGGGCACCACAATGCTAGCGGAGCAATAGCCAGCATGCAATCTGCACTCTATGCTGCCACTGCCAGTCACCCGCCCGCTTACAGGAATCTACAGGTACTACGAAACGGGGGAGCGGTACAAAATGCCGACGATGGCTAGTACCGCCGCGGCAAGCGCGAGCAGGAGGACAAAGACATTGGTCTCCTGCCGTGGCGGCACGGTTAGGCACTCTGAAGTGGAGAAGTGGAGAATGCGGAACGTCGATTTGCCCTTGCTGTCCGCCACGTTCAGCACCTCCTCGCCATCAAACTGGCAGGAGTGACAATCGGTTTCGATACAGGCAGTGGTGCCCTGTCCGAGCTTCTTCCCATAGCACCAGCCGAGGCGCACAAGCGCCAGATGCCATATGCCATAGAAGCAGACAATCTCCACGCGGCCATCCCACACAGACGGCTTTGCGTAGTGGTCAACGGCATCGCCGTTCCAGGCGACAGCACCGCCGGCGTACGTCAGCATGTTACACACCGCGACAGATTTGGCACTCGCCGGCACCGGCACGCGGCGCCCGTCAACTTCAAGCAGAATGGAGGAGCCGATCTTCTTTTCGGTAAAGAGAGCCATGACGGCAAAGGCAGCGTACCACAGCTTGACCACTGGCCTAGTTGTGAAGAGATTGGGGTGACGACCGCGAAAGCGGTTGAGTCGGTTTGCCACCGCTGCATCAAAACCGATGGAGAAGTAATTGTTGAATACGTGGGTGTGCACCAAACCACTGGGGTGCCGTGCCGTCGTGGTAGTCACGTGAAGAGACCATCTATCAACGTTGGTGACGGTGGCCGTCTCGTAGTCGCGCATCAGGCGCTGGAAGCGTTTCTCGCCCAGCACGATCCAGCGTGCAAAACCACTGCCGAAGCCGAGCGTAAAGCTGAAATCGTTGCCGGTGCCGAGCGGGAAAGGCGCAATCACGCCACGGTTGGGTGAGAGCAAGTTTTGATCGTGCAGTCGCTTGATTACATCCATCGCGAAGGAGATGGTACCGTCACCGCCGGCAACAATGACGTACTTGGGCGCCTGCTTGCGTAGGAAGAGCTCGAGCTGAGAGCGGTGACGCTCCGCAGTTCCGCCTTCGAAGAGGACCCACACCCGATCGGCGCCAAGTGTATCGCTCAGCTTGTGGAGCACGTACTCTGAGGAGCGGCGTCCCCCGCTGCGCAGATTCACGAGTGCAAAAAACGTCCGCGCGCCGCCTCTTGTGCGGGGGCTGTGCGACAAAGAGGTCATGACCTGCGAGAGGGGTGCACTGGGGACAAGTAGCGGGTAGGCAGAAGAGGTGACAAGTGGCACTTGCACGTTGTTGCCAAATACGGGAGCGGACGGCGCGCCGCTGGCGCTCTCCGTTGTTCCCGAAGTGGTCAGCGAATGTTTGGGGGAACGAAGGGAGAGTGCTTACCCTGTGCAATCATTAATGGCGGCAATGGGCTCGCCGCATTCGGACATTTCTGTGCCCTTGCGCTGTCTGCATTGGCCTCCAAAGCAGCCTGGGCGGGGAGGGCGATGAAAGAGGAGGAATCGAGGACATCGTCGTTCCTTCTCGGCTCATCGTTGCCGATGTGCGGCAAAACGGCTTCCGTGATGGACAGTGTTTTTTTTTCGTTAGACGTTAGTGAGGAATGAGCACAGTGGTGGTATTACCGTGGAGTGATGAGGATATGCAGAAAGAGGGGAAGGACGTTGCGGTGCACAAACGGGGGTAAGAAACAACAACAGAAAGAAAGGATAAGGGTGCCACAACAACACACGAATACCCACACATGATTGTCAGTTGGCTGGGGGAACAACTCAAAAAAAAAAATGCCGCACACAGCCCGCGATTCGTGTGGCGACAAAACAAAGAAAAGGGAGAATACGACGCATGGACGCTTCGCGACTCATGAACACCCCTCCTCCCTCGACGCACACACACACACACACACGGAAAGAAAAACAACAGTGGAGGAGAAGCTGCGACCTGTTACATCCCAACAAGGACGAAGAAGCCCATCATGGCACCGGAAAACCCAAAGAAGTACATGGCCCACACGGCGAGGCGCTCGTACCCGGCGTACGGTGCCAGCCCGAGAATGTGAAGGCGCTGCCGGAAGAGGGCCGGATAGGTGAAACACAGCGTGCTGCTACAGAAAGCGCCCATGAGTGCTACAATGTACAGAAATCCCGGCGCCAGCAGTGCGAGACACAAGCAAAAAAACGATAGTAAAACACTCACAAGGAGGTTGCTGTGATGGGGGATCTCTAGAGACTCGTGGGTGTGGCTGAAGCCGTACCACATTTGGAAGATGGCATCGCGGCACGGAATGAGAATCAAGACGTAGGCGACATTGACGGTGATGGAGTAGAAGGTTTCACCGATGGCAAAGAGGCGATCACGCATTGGGTCATAGTTGGTCAAGATGTTGCCGTGCACGTGCGGGGTGTTGGCCATGTACCCGAAAAATCCGACTACGCCGTAGACCAGACTTGTGACAAGCACGCTAACAGTAGCCACTTTTGCCATGCTGCCCCGCGAAGGGTAGGCTAGCTCCGTCCATACTTGGAATACGAGAGATTGACAGTCGAAGGCGAACATCACTACGGGAAGCGCCAGGAGTGACCGGCGAGAGACGCAGAAATACTTGATGTCCTCCTCGGAATTCCTCGCAGCCGGGGCCGAGCTCAGCGGTACAAAGTAGCGGTAGACGATGATGCCGGAGATGAAGAAGGTCGCGGCGATGGCTAGGAATGAGGTCACGTACAGGTGCGACACTTTCGGCAAGCACGATAAAGGCAGCATCACCAACGACCATGATGCAATCATTATGTGCGACGACGACGAGAGCCACGGCACGTACAAGCGGATCACCGGCAGCATCGGGGTGAATATCTCGCCAATGACGACAATGTACCCAACAGCGGTGCCGATGTTGTACACAATCAGCATCCAGCGAATAATTTCTTTGAAGGCTCGCCCCAGCAGCTTGTCAGAGATCTCCTCGTAGCTATTCGCGCCCAGTTTGTTAATGCACAGGATTAGAAAGTCGATGGAGACGACAGTGAAGACGCCGACGACGAGCAGGGCGAGTGCCACCAGCGCGACCCCATCCGACTCGAATGTGGCTGGTATTGCCAGCACACCGGCGCCAATAGTGGTGACCGATATGCTGAGCGCCGCTGCTAGAAGTGAAGCGTGAGACATGACGCGTGTATGTTTCGCTTCGAAGACTATATCAGCGCGTGTTGACACGATAGCGTGAGCGGCGTCCTTGCGCGAGATATCGAAGCACAGTTTACTTTTCGCCTTTCCTTCAGCACCAGGAAGCTTCCTTGGTGTTGTTTGAGGTGGAGATGGAGGGCGGCAGTTGAAATGCCGGAACGCCAGCGGTCATGGCCAATGGAGATGAAAACGCGTTGCAACAGATGTGCCCGTGATAGAAAAAGAATGAGGAGATGGTGAGGCACAACACCGAAAACGAGCTACTGGAGTGAGAGCTCGGCCAGCACACGGGCAAGGCAGCCACAGCAAGGACTCAGCGAGCATACTCTCGCGTGCGGAGTTGTCGCCTTTGTAATATTGTGAGTACCCATAGCAAGTCCAAGCAGCGAAGGCCCACTCAACACCAACAACAAAACCAACAATTTCTTTAGATGACACGAACATTAGCTGCCGGGGCCCTCTCGTCTCAACGGGACTTTTATCGCACTACATTCCCATCACGTGAGAGTTCACGACTACGATAACGGAGAACAGAACAAGAGGACGAAGGGAAAACGTAACCCCTCACCCAGCGACGTTTTCCGAGACGCCATTCCACCACCACCAAACACACGCGCCAGCCACCATGCACCGACCCCCGCGGCACCACCGCCAAACCCTGGCCGCCCAGGGTGAACCCCCCCCCCACCACGGCGGCATGGACGTGCGGCCAACGGGCCCTTCCTGTCCTACGCCGCCCCTACCTCGCATGTGCGCCGCGCGGCCGGCGCCGGGCTGAGACGGGTCCCGGCCGTCTGCGCGCCATTCGCCTACCCACGGTGGCCGCGGCCGCTTTGGGCACGAAGGTGGTGTCAACGGCCCCCCTGCCGTTGGCGCTGGCACCGTCCCGCCGCGCGGCGGCACCGCAAAGCAGCCGCGGTGCGAGCAGCGCCACGCCGAAAGGGCAGAGCAGACCCTCTGACGGACCCCGCTCGCGCGAGCACACCGCCCTACGCCTGGCAAGCCGAGCCCTGGCTACTTTGATGGCTCCTGCAACGTGTCGGCCAGTGTCGCGCATGGGTTGGAGGTCTACGCCGGGAAGGCGGAAGGGGCAGCGATCCTCCTCCGGGGCACGCGCGTGCAACGAGCCGTGTCCCTCCCGGAAATGGACAGTGAGCTTGGCCGCGTCGTGAACAGTTCGCACTGTGGTGGCGGCGGCCCAGTCGTAGATGGACTCGTGGAGCACCAGCGCAACGCCCCCGACTGTCCGTTTGTGGTGTGCTGCATCGAGGTGTCCGTATCGCTTGCGCAGATCAAGTATTTGTTGTCGCGCCCATCCAGCAGAGTACCTCAAGTATGGTTTAGTCGTTCTGTTTGTTACCGCACTGGGTTGTACGATTCGGGAGCCGTTCTAGGAGCGTGAGGACCGGATGCAACATCGCTGGGTATCTGAACGAGAACTTCCCGTGTTACCAGGACGGTCGTAGGTACGTAGTCGGGCCTGAGGGGTGCATCCGTCTAGGAGGGTCATCTCAGCAAAGCCACACCGTCACTCCTGCAACCTCGTCCTGGAGAACAGAGGAGGGCCTATTGCCTATACGTGCATCCTCGTGCATGAGCAGGGAGAGGCCGCGGTCGTGCTTCTTTTCCCTCGCTACATGGGAATGCTGAAACGCCGAGAAATGGCGTGCCGCACAGGCCTGTTGGGGTGTGTATGGAGTGCATCTCCAGCAGAATGCAGACTTGTATCGGGGGTGCACCAGGAAACGGGGCTAAGGACCCGCGCCAGCGTAGCCCAGCACAATCTACCTGCATTGCATAGAGGGCGCAGTAGGTGGGAAATCACGCTCGACACCACTACAACGCACCAAAAGCTAACAAAGAGCAGGTGGATGCGCACGCTTGTTGGATTGCCGAGACGATCTGTGGTGAGCTGTGGTACACCTGTGATTATGGCTGCGTGCCTCTTTAGGCACAGCGCCAGCCCACGCCTGTCTGCTGGCACAAAAAGTCCAGAACCGTACTCAACGGCAGCCTGCAGGCTCTTGGCTTCCCCAGAAAGAGAGGGCAGGAGACCCTGAAGTGCCACGGTGACGTGCCTACAATCCTTGGAGGCTTCAGGTATTAGTAGTACCCTATAGCAAAGGGACAAGCTGTTTCCATGCTGGCTCGCTTCCGAACAGCGGGTGCAAGCCTTCGCATCGCGCTTATAGGACTAGCAGTGCTGTGTTTTGCGTTTATTCTAGCTTTCCTCTGTGCTCCATTTTATCTGCTTTACTGGTCTTTTTGCCTACTATTCATCTGCTTTTTATCTTGTATAGCAGCCCTGCACGCGTTGGCGCACAACTTTGTCAGAGACTTCAACGCTAGGACGGCTTTTTCTGTCCCTGCGCATACCTCTCAAGGTACCACTATAAGCGACCCTCTCCCTCTTTATCTTTTCGTTTATATTTCTGTGCAGTATCTGAAGCCAATCATTGGAATAGATGTTGCGAACCCCAGCATCTCGCAGAGCTTGACGAGGAAACTGTGTGCTAGCGACCTTCCCTTATATATGTATGTACGCATACAGAACTATCCGCTTTGCTTTATGCCTAAGACTGCAAGATCTACCAAGGAAGATAGTTATCACGACTAGTCGGTGCACACCAAAGCGCTTTTTACAGCCGCCATGGAGTCACAGAGTTCCGACTTCTCAGAGCTCGATGTTGATGAAGCCTTCAGCGACGACCACCAGGATTCTCAAACACGTGTCCTCAGCGACGATGAAGACTACAGCTCCGATAACTCGGAGCACAGCACTGCCGCGCGAGCAGCACCTGCAGAGGGCTCGGCGCAGCGGTCTGCAGGCCAACGATCAGGAAGAGCTCGCGGCATCGGCAGCGAGTCTCTGCGGCCTCTCCGCGAGTCCTCGTACCCGGTAGAGTATCTTTTTGCACAAACTACGTTGAAGGAGAAGTACTCAACAGAGGTCAGCACGGTTAACGAAGAGAAACGTGTGGGTCTGAAATCGCTTGGCGGGCTCGTCAAGTACAGCTCAGCTGATCTTCTCACCCGAGCGTGGTGCCTCTGCCCCTCAGAGCTGAAAAACCGTGAGCACCCGCTGTATAGTAAGCTACCCAAATGCCCTGAAGTGCTGGAAACTCGGTTTGGTGACACGGATGAGATATCCCAATTCATGTGCTCCATAGCTCTCCAGCTTGGAGAACGTTACCATCGTGTCACGCCCGTATACCTTCGATCTCTGCTCGTTCAGGCCGTCGTGCGAGATGAAATAGCAGGCGCAAATCAGAGTGTTGCGAACAGCACACCGTACGCGGACGCCCTGCTCGACCCCGCTTGGGAAGGCGAAAGCGCATGTGCTGATGAGACAGATGATGTATCTGGGAATGAAGGGAGCGACGAAGTGCAAGACGAGAATATTGAGGTGGAGTCCGCCGTGAGCGCTTTCGATTTCAGCGTTGCGTTGATCTTGCCTGTCGTGTCGCAAGGAATCACGTACGAGAGTCTTCACCTTCTCCACACCTTGGTTGATCGATGTCTGAGCTCCTCTACCGAGGTGGCAGTGCTGCGATCCTGGGGCGTTAGACGCATCATGCGTCTGTTGCTTCGTCACATGAACGTGCACGCCGGGCAAAGCGTGAACAAGAGATGGCTTGCGACAACGATATCATTGCTGTCTAAGATCGTGCTCTCTTCCGGCGACACAAAGGTATTTTTTTCACTTCTGCGATGGAGTCTGCACCACCCTGACACGATAGCGATGCTGCACATGCGCGGGGTGCGGGGCATTGTTGAACGCGTGGAGCAGAAGAGTGCGGTTCGCGTGCGCCTGTCGATCCCGACAGTCACACCGAAAGAGCAGACGATCTCGTTTATTCACTCTGTGGGAAGTACTCCCGCCTCTGTCACGGGCCTCTGCGTGTTTACGGAGGAGGATGCTCCACGATGCATCGTTTTCACCGAAAATCGCTCCTTCAAAGTCGCCTTAACTCCGCCGTTTGAGGTGCTGTGCTGTAGCAGCACTGCCCCCGACTCGTGCCGAGGTGTTTATGTCGAGAGCGATATGTCGATCTGTGTACTTGGCGACCACGGGAAGGTCTTTGTGATCAACAAGGACACCCTAATGCTTACCCGGACAATGTCCCCTCCGTCGCACCTTCTAGGCTCCACTCAGTTTCCTCTGTACATTGGAGATGGTGAGTACGTGTCGTCGTACTTTTTAGCCGGCATTTCCACTGAAAGACAGGCCTGCTTTACAGGAAATGAGGTGAGTGGAGCACTCACGCCGAGCACAATCACGCTACCGCGGACGTGCGACTCATTGAGCATCCAGTTCTACCTTTGCCCGGTCATCACAGGAACGGTGAATGAAATGACGCTGCTCCATCTCACCACCGGGAGCAAGAACTGGCTTTCCGTGTCGGTCTCGCTGAACCCTCTTACCTCCACCATGGTGCTCATGTTCCGTCATGGGCAGGACGCCTTCGCTGAGATCCGAGAGCCACTGAGAGCAGAGTGGGCCCTTTGGAGCGCGTCGCTGACGTCCACCAATGACACGGCGGCGTGGAGTGTGTTCAAGAACGGCGTCATGTGCGACACGCGCAGCCAAAGCGGCGCCCTGATACAGCCCAGTGGTGCTGTTACCCCTATTTTCTTCAAAGGTCGCTTGAACGCGCATCTTTCTACTCTGCAGCTGTGGAGTCGTGCGCAGAGCGTTGACTGCATGCGCAACTGCGCGCTGGAGCACACGCCGGAGAGCAAATCGCAATTCCTTGTGTTTTCGTTCTTGATGGATGAAGGACTCGGGCGCTCTTTTCACAGCCCGCAGACAGGCTACGTTTGGCAAGGCACGGGGGTCATCTGGGACACCCCGCCGAGGCCGTTTCCCGTAAACCGACATTCTCCGCACAAGGTTCACTGGAGGCCGTCCGGCAACTACTACATTGTCACCAACCACTTTGAGTACGCCATCATAGAGCCACAGGCGACGACGTGGATCGACCGCGACGGCCGTGTCGTGGAGCAGGCAGAGGGACTTCTGTCCGTGAGCGAGCGGCCTTTTTACAACATTACGGATGGTTACTTTTTCCTGTCCACTCAAGACACCGTAGGCATTCGGTCTGTCAAGTCAAACTCACCGCCGGCGGCGTACTTGCAACATTTGCCATCGATGGTGGTTGGCAAGCAGTTCTGCGCGCAGGTCGTGGAGAGCGTGATGAGGCGCACCCCAATCACGGCTAAGCAGTACCTAGAGTACCTGGTGCACCGAACCAATCTGCACCTGCTCACCTACAGCGACGATCAAGGCAGCGGCCCCGTCCACCTTTCGTCAAGCCTGCGAGAGAATCTCTCTGTTGTTGGTCGTCTCCTCGACTTGACCGAGTACTTGGTCTCCGGCATCGAAAGCAGTGTGAAGGAATGCCTGCGCCCTGAGCTGCTGCTTTGCCTTGTCGGTCGTGTGCTGAACATTTACGTAAAGCTGTTTGAGCGACAATGTCCTGGGCAGGTAGTGCGGTCTGTGGTGGACGCGCACAAGCGTCTGCAGAGCTTGAACACGAAGGTGAAGCAGGACGAGTTTCTGCAGGAAGCTGCTAGTGTGTTTGGCGACCTCAATCAGGTCATTCTGGCCCGCTGCGTCAGCCACGATTTTCAGCTAAAGCTGATCACGGACAGCGCCAGCTTGAAAGATGTACGCCAACTGCTGCAGCTAGAGAGCCTCTCGCAGTTTGTCGCCTCCGTGATCAAGAGGGACATGAAGAAGATGTTCATGACCTTTTTGCACCGCTTGAAGGAGGAGTGCCAAGAGGAGGCGACGCTCATCTTCGACAGCAAACCTCGCCAAATCAATGCATCGGAGGCGATGCTCAGCACCCTGCTAGGAATGCTTTCGCAGCAAGGGCACTCCCAGTGGCACCTGGTCGCTGCTGCGCTGATCAGCTCCCTCTGCAAGTGGATCATTCGCTGCTTTGAGGAGCGCTACCCGTCGGACGCCGAGCGCTACGCCAACGTCGATGTCCTCAAAGAAACCTCCATCGGCATTGTCCTCTTCCCCGTCGTACACTACATGTGCGATATGCAGCTTGACTCGTCCATCGCCCCGGACGCGCTGAAGGCACTCAACGACGCGCGAAAGTGCCTGTCACGCTACAGCTTGGCGCCGGGTAAGAGAGGGAAGAAGTTTGTCTCGTTCTCGGAGACGCATTACGTGGCGTCGCCGCCTCAGCTGAAAGCACCGTTCTATGCTAGCCTCTCGTTACAGTATGCCAAGAGCATCAAGGTGGAATTCTTGGACTCTCCGGAATTGGACCGCGCCTCTAGCACGGTGACCGTCTCGCTCGTCACAAACAACTGCCTGACCTCTGTCGACGTGCTGCACCCGGGCCAAAACGCCGTCTTCCTGGAGGGTGCGCAAGTTTCGATTGCGTACGCCGCAGAAGCCACGCTGGACTCCCCGGCCCCTGGCGTGGCACTGAACGTGCACACGGTAGTTGAGCTGGCAACGGAGAAGACGGACTGGGTGCGCGATATCTGTCTGGCGCTCAGCTACATTATTATCCGGGTGACGCAGCATAACCTGCACAACACCGCGCCGTCCGGCAGCGCTATCCGCAGAGACTCCTTTCTTCGCGGTGGCCTGTCGGCCAGCGTGCAGAAGTGCAACAAGATACCGCTCTCCCCAGGGAACAAAGAGGAGTGCGCCGACCTGCATGCTCAGCTGTGCGCGGTGGCGGAAGAGACGGACCCGTCGCTCACGGTTGCATGGAGCGCCTTGTATGAGAAAAGCCGCATCCAGTATTCCAAGCGGCTGGAGGGAATCATGCGATGGGCAAGTTGCGCGCTTGCGTGGCAGACACTCTCGCTCCCCGCAGAGGACGAGAAGACAGTGGAGCAGCTGCTTTGCAGCAGTGTGAACGCTATCAAGCGCAAGACGTTTTTGCTGCTGGAGGCGCTCCAGCAAGGGCGCGAGGAGGCGATCGTAGGTCGAGCACGCTTTTTGCTCTTCAACATAACCCCCCGTCTCTTTGGCGAGTGGCAGCTGATCGAGCACCAGCACACGGAGGAACCGTTGACAGCGGAGGCGGATCGTGGCTCTCGCCAGCTGTCGCGACTGGCCTACTCGGTTGGGAACCGGAGCCGGGCCACCGTGGCAAGTTTCCAAATGCCTACGGCGCACGCGCTTGACCTCTCGAGTAACTATCGCGGGTCACTGCTGAGCACGCGCAGGACGGCCTCGCGGACGTTGGATGAGTCGCCGGTGAATATTTTCACCAAAACTTTGAGGAGCGAAGAGGAGAGTTTGCCAAACAAGATCATCTACTACCTCATCAACGGACTTGACAAGCCCACCGAGGACATCTGCAAAGATATGGTGCTCAAGACGCAGCAGGCGGTGTACCAGACGGAGGCGTATAAGCTGCAGGAGGACCTGTGCAAGTCGTTTGCGAACGACCGGGAGATGCTGTCGGCCATTTTGATGACGCACTTAAAGTACCGGCTGGAGTTCTCTCAGTCCACAATCGTCGCAGCGAGTGAGCAAGGGGAGGCGGCGAGCGAGGCCAACGTTGGCTTTGACCATCATTACACAGAGCAGATGATCGGCTGCGGTATGCTGCGGGAGCTGGAGTTGCAGAAGGCGGTGTGCTCGTTTGTGCAGAGCTCGCTGCGCTCCCTCTTGCACAAACTCGACGACACTCAGGACTTCCCGTACGTGGAGGCGGTGTACATGTGCGCTACCCTGTGCCACCCCTGGGACGGTGTCGACATGTCAATCCTGCAGCCGCGAGAGATCTTTGCCTTTCTCAAGAAGCTCCTCACAACCGCTTGCGAGCTGCGCCTCGAATCTGCGAGCAGCGACACCGACAAGTACTACGAGAGTCGTGGACTGTTTGACCTTGCGCACCGCTGTCTGGTCATTCCCAACGCAATGTTACAGACGTCTGTTGAGGGCGTTCACATCGTTCAAAGTGAGGTGCAGGGGCTGCATGTGGAAAACGTCAATGTTGTGTTCAGCGCTCGAACGCACTGGAAGGCACACGGCGCGAACGTCAGAATACCGACAAAGACGTGCGAGGCTGACTACTACGCGAACTACGGCATTCCAAAAGTAATCAGCGAGTTTCCAGACGTGCAGTACTACGAGGTGGCGCTGGACTTTGCGCTGCATCCGAGCAACCCGGAACTATCGATGGGGCTGAGCCTTGTGCCTCTCTCGCCGCTCGACCCTGTGCGGGCAGACTACGTGCTCTCACTCGCCTCTACCGGCCGTGTCCACCGCCCGGAGAAGCAAGATCGCCAGCTATGCAATCCGTGGAAGGTCGGCGACGTTGTCGGGTGCGGGCTCATGGCCCCATCAAACAGCGTCTTCTTCACGCTGAACGGCGAGTTTCTCGGCGTGGTTGCGGAGGTGCCCACCCTGTCCACGG
Source organism: Leishmania infantum JPCM5 (assembly GCF_000002875.2). Taxonomy (NCBI): domain Eukaryota; phylum Euglenozoa; class Kinetoplastea; order Trypanosomatida; family Trypanosomatidae; genus Leishmania; species Leishmania infantum. The sequence goes on from NC_009419.2 coordinate 1,945,937, forward strand.
TTATCCCGTTTGTCAGCGTGCGCGGCGACGACACACTCATGAAGGTGATTGTCAACTTCGGCGAAGAACAATCGTTTCGCTTCGACCTGGCATCGTTGCACTGCAGCTGCCGGCATCGCTACCTCACTCCGAGTGTGGTGTGCGACACGGTCATCATCACGACAGACTACCTCGTCACAATGTGCTACAAGGGACTGTCGAAGGGGGAAGACACCTCGGTGACGAGCGACGAAGCTATCAGCGGCCTTCTCGAGAAGGCGACAGCATTCCTCAGCTCGTCGACGATAACACTTATGGTGAAGCTGAACGCGTGCTCGCCGGGGCAGAGCAGCCGCATCGAGCAGATTGTCGTCTTGCTCTCGCGCCTTCTCCACTGCGTTTCCATCGTAATAGAGTGCTTTCGCTACGACGCTGTCACCCGGCGCACGCACGCGACGGTTCTCCAGCTGTGCGCTGCCATCCTCACGCGGTGCCGCGACAAGTGGGTCAAGGTACGCGCCTCACAGTGTCTGGCGATGCTTTGCAAAATACTGCGTCCCCAGTACCTGGTGGAGGCCTCGGAGGCGCTGCGGGGCCTCGTGTCCTTTGAGGACATTGTGCAGCAGCTCGTCGACCTCGCCCGCATCAAATTCATCAAGGAGGCGGAAGCACCTATGCAGCCGCCTCGCTGGGTTGGCGGCACCACGGTTGTGAAGGGCAAGGGCACCTTCTTCGGGTCTGTTCCGCTGCCAAAGAAGGGCACGCATCTTGTTGGATTTCGCATCAAACGGCGACAGCAGCAGGTTCAGGGGCCGGGGGCCCCGCTGGGCGGGTGCTACTACCTCGGACTCGCTCACGGACAGCCGTCGATTCCGAACATGGGCAACCTAATCAGCCGGAGTGACGTTTACGTGTTGCAGGACACAGATGACCAGGACCAGGTGGCGCATCTTCTTCTGCGCAGGCACTGCATCCCGCGCAACAACCACCGCCGCGTCTATGGCAACGATGAGGTGGTCTGGGTGGAGTTCAACGCGGACTACGGCGAGATCGCCTTCTATCGCGAGAACATGGTCATGATCGGCCTCGCGTTTGCGAACATTACCCAGGTTGACGACCTGTATCCGATTGCCTTTCTCTTCAATGACGACGCCTCCTGCGAAATCATTGCGCCACCGTCCCTGACGGACGAGTCTGTCGAGCACTGGACGGAGAGTCTGCGCCGCAGCGCGGCGATTGACACGCTACAGGAGCTTCATGTGGTCCCCGGGTTTTCCGCGATAATATCGCTCATGGTGCAACGCTCTGTCTCGCAGCTCGATTGTAGTCTGGACGAATGTCTCGTGGCGCTAGGGGTGCTGGGCGGGGAGCGAAGCTACCTCTACTGCCAACACGATACATACGGTATGGTTGTCGTGCACGCGATCGCCGAGGTTACCGGGAAGGTGGTTGTGTTTCTCGCCAGCGACGAAGACAAGCGGCTGTTTTCCGTGCAGCCGCAGGGACTAAAGCCATCCTTCATTCAAACGCCACTGTACCAGAGCAACGCTCCAGACGCGCACTCATGTGCCACACTGCTGTCGAGCGAGCTGTATCGCATCCTCTACGAGGCATCCGCCGTGGCCCCGCTGCTGCAAAGCGAAGAAGGGGCACGACACAAGGTGGAGCGCCAGTACGAGGAGTCCCTCAGCAGCGCCATCGCGACGAACCTTATCGGAATTCTCACCGAGCAGCAGATGAGGTCGTCTCCGAAGCTGGCAAGAGCAGCTTCAACCTCGCCAGAGACCAGCGGCGCTGAGTTTCCTTACCGCCGCTTCAACTCGAGCGTCATTTTTTCGGGCCAGTCTGTGTCGGTCGACCTGCACTGCTCCACCAAAACGCTGTACGTGCCGAACCCTTCCATCGCCGTCACCACCGCTGAGGGCTGCTCTGTCGTGCGTGGAAATGTGCAGCTCGATCAACGCTTCACCCTCGCCGTCTCTGTCACACAGACCTCGATAAATGACCTCATGTACGTTGGATTCACCACCACGCGCATGCGCTGGCCGGAATCGCAGGACGAGGTCGCCAGCTGGGAAGACGCGTGGGTGCTCTGCAACCGAGACTCCGTCGCCACGAACAGCGTGAACTGCTGCATGGAGCCCGGCATCATCTTTGGCGCGGCGAACAAGGTATTCCAGAGTGGCGACGTACTTCTCATGCGCGTCGATCGGCATGAGAGGACAGTGGCCTTCACGCGCATACGGAACAGCGAGCAGACTGACCTGGGCGTCTTGTTCGAGGGCATCCCCGCCGCCTGTGACCTGCGGCCGATGGTAGTGTGTGGTGAGGAATCGGTCGTAGTTTTCTCCACACTCGACTCATGTCTGTTCCCCTCGCGGCTAACGTACCCGGTGAGCAACTTCAACAATCCATCGTGTGAGCGGGTGACCTGCTGTTCCTGCTCGCGGCGGCTGATGCCGCCGTGGTACGGTAGCGAGGACAACGTGGCTCTTTGCGAATGGTGCTTCAGCTTATGGAAGCGGCCAAAGGACATGTTCTTTGTCGTGAGCACGACGTCGCGCACGATTCCGGAATACTTGGTCTCGGATCACTGCCCCGAAACGCTTGTGGCCGGCGATTATGTGGAGTTTGAGGAGAACACCGGGCTTCAGTGGTCAAACATTCGAAGTGTGAACTCGGAGATACTAGGGGGCACGTGCATCGCGCTGAATGATGAGAGTTTTGCCTTCAGCGAGGAGCTGCCGCAGTTTGGGCAGCGCCGCGTCGACGTCCGACTCAGCCACATAGCTGGTGTCCCAGGCCACCCGTTTAGCGGCTTGCACACCTTCACACCACTGTGGCGAGACGGGCAGCAAATCGGCCCCACGTGCAGCCTCCGCGGCGACTGCGTGGCGGTGAGTGCGACAATGCTGCCCATGCGTACAAAGTTGTTCCTGTGCTTCCACATTGAAAGCAACTCACGAAACACCCTCTTTTCCATGGCTGAGGTCTTTGTAGGGGTGACGAACCTGGCTGATGCGCCGAGGCCGATGAGCCGCGCGGACCTGGAGCATCTGTGCGCGGCGAAGAGTGTGCGCGGTACATGGTGCGACACAAGCGAGAAGGTGAGCAGCAGCGGTTGCGTCAACATGCTCGTGGATTGTTTGAACAGCTCGGTATTCTTCAGTTCCAGCCTCAGTGGTCTGCACGGCAAGCCGTTCGTCATCTCCGGCAGCATGTCCGCCGAGGCCGAAGAGGACAATCTTCGCCTTCTCGTGTTTTCACACGAACCGTGCGTCGTGCGCTTCTCGGAGGGGCTTGTGTCCTACAACGAGTGCGTGGAGCCGAGCTTTGCGCCGCTTGCGATCGGCCTCTTTCCCGAAATGGGTGACGCCTTGTCGGTGGACACGTTCAACGAGGCGATTGTGCTGATGGACACTGTCGACCGCACACAGACATACACGAAAGCAGAGTGGCGGTATTCTCCACACGTGGACAAGCTGGACAACGGCACACTCTTCTACGTTGGAGACACGGTGACGTTTTTCCACGATGGAACGACAATTCACGTGTACATACAAGGAATCGAGCTGGCGAGCCTTGAGCTTAGTGATGCACAGCGAAGCGAGCGCTTGCGTGTCGTCGCCTACCTGTCCACGCGCGGCACAACAGCTACGATTGTGCCTCCTCTTTACGGTACTTCGCACTTTGGCAAGATCATGCGCGTGTGCAGCCCAGACGTGGCCGTTGTCGAATCGGTATCCGAACACGGGAAACGCAGCACATTCGCCGTCCACAAGTCTGCGGTGCGCTTCTGCGCGCTGGTGGCCGCGGCCGGTAGGGAGAAGCCAGGCCTGTGCGACGGCGACCCTGTCGCATTTAAGATCGGTGGGCTGCAGATATCCAAGCGTGGCACCATAGCTAGCGTGCAAGGCGCCGTCGTGAATGTGTGCGAAAGCAGCGACAAGCGGAACCTCATCTCTGTCAACATGAACCAGTGCTTTCTTCTGCGAAACGAAGGCAAGCAGCAGTACAACTACGAGCTCTACCCCCTCATCTCGCCTCCCACCAGCTCCATCACGCGTGTCTTCGAGGTGGGTAAGAAGAAGTTTCGTCTGCAGAGTCGTGGATCGTACAACGGAATCATGTTTGACTGCAAGACATCGGAGACGATTGAACTGATTGGGATGTCCGTGCTGACGCGAGTCACCGGGTGCCATCAGGTGCAGACCTACTTCCGAAAGGGTTCCAGTGTCAACCACGAGCGCGACGGACGATCGTGGACGATCATCTTCGACGACATGATTGACATGACAGCTGACCACCAGTTCAGCATCCCATTTACTCCGATCACCGTGGAGGGCGGAACGACCTTTTCCTTCTACATCAACACGTCGCACAACTGCGGCATCGGCTTCTACTGCGAGGAGGATGGCTGCAGCGGTGAGATCGGCCAGGAGCTGGACGCGGACGGCACTCTCTCTGTGTACCTGGGACGGAAGAGCGGAAGCAGCGATCCGTTCACGGAGTTCAGTATGTCACCGCGCGGGTTCTGCGGCACTATTCAGTACAAGCAGAATCATGGCTCCACCTTGCCGTCGATTGAGGGCAAGCTCTTCCCCAGACCGTCTATGGAGGCGAACCTCTGCCATTGCAGCGAATCGCTTCGCCTCATCTGCCGCCCGCTGACAACGTCGAAGGACATTGTCGTCACGTTCCGAGTGCGGGTTTTCTCGCTGGCGGTTCGCATCATCTCGTTCACGATGCCAGTACTGCTGCTGAACCCATCGGCGCGCGTTCCTCAGGGCATCTCGCACTGCTCCATCTCCATGTTCTACACGCCGGAGGACCGCCTCGAGAGGCAGTGGATTTGGAACTCGCGGTTCTTGGTACAGGGCAACGCTTCTGAGGCTGTTCTGAGCCCGGCAAGCCTGTCTTTGGAGCAAGGGACATACATGTTCCAGGTGCTGCTGAAGAACATCGAGAGCGAGGGCGTGGGCGCGCCGCCGCACCTGTGCCTACTAAGCAGCAGCGATCCGTTGTACGAGCGCAAGAACGACCTTATTGCAGTGAGCGGGTTCTTTGGCGACGTGACGTGTGAGGCAAACAGGCCTGTACTGGAGGGTGAGCTACACACGATGATTCCCGGCGCCCATCTGAATCAAAACAACTCGGCGTCCTACAACGGTATCATGTTCGACCTGCGCAGTAAGAAGGAAATAACGCTGGAGCAAGTCTTCTGCATCTCGCAGACCACGTCAGACTGCGTTACCGTGCGGATTTTTTGGAGGGAGGGAAGCATGGAGGGGGCGGAGAGGGCGCCGCACCAGTGGCGCGAGGTGATAACAAAGGAGGTGGCGGTGGTGGATAAACATCCCTTCTCAGTCGGTCCGTTGATGTTGCGTATGCGTGCCAACCAGGTCTACTCGATTTTCATCAACACATCGTCGAGCTGTGGCGTTCGCTTCTATAACAGCAGCGACGGCCACGTCGGAGACATCCGCGACGAGTTCGACAGTGACGGCATCTTATCCGTGTACGTTGGCCGGAAAAGCGAGTCGTCGTCCCCTTTTGTTGAGCTTCCACTCGAACCACGCGCTTTTCGTGGACGGATCACGTACCGTACGTACGCACTACAGAATACCGACGCGATGGAGCATGCCACATTCCCGTACGTCCGCGGCTTTCTTGTTACTCGAATGCTGGTGGCTCTGATGTCGTACGTCGAGCTGTCTAGCGTTGGGCACTCCGGCAACTTCTCCTATGAGCAGCTGCTCAAGACAACTTCGCTGCTCGCCACGTCACCGATGGATTCGCTTGCAGACTTGATGGGTGCCGAGAACGTGCTTGCATCCCTGATACGGGACTCGGGCGAGGTGCGCAACATCAACGTCACGATCCCAATCGCGGGAGGCCACTGCAGCCTTCTGGTGCCACTAGCGAAGGGCGACATCGCGCTGCTGACCGACCTGCAGAGCGCCGAGTCGAACGCGCTTGTGCAGCTGCAGTCTGGCGTGCGGCCCGACGGGATGGCTCTCGTGCGACACCGTGATGCATCCGTACCATTCAGCGTACCTGCGAAGCGACTCCTGCCCATCACGAAGTGTGTCATGTGCGGTTGGATGTACACTCAGGAGGTGTGCGCCGCCTGTAACGCCGAGCACATGCCCATCCTCTCCGAGGAGGCGAGGGCGGTTGAGATTGTTGCGAACGGGCTGCAACAGACACGGTCGGGGCTAAGTATTCAGGAGACGATTGAGGCAGCGGTGGCTGCAGTGGGTAGCGCCTGGGGCAAGGACGGGATGCTGATGCCGGTTGATGCGGCATCAAAGGACAGGCCGGAGGTTCAGGCGTCCGTGGCACCGCGCGGTGTCGTCTTCTCGATTCCTGTTGCACTTCTGCTCAGTGAGGAGGAGTACAGCGAGGGCGGGGGCTTACTGTGCCCGTTTGTGTTTCACCCCGCTGCCGGCGCGGCAGTCGCGCTGCGCCTTTCGACGACGAACGAGGTGTTTTCCGTGCAGTTTGTCACCAGCGGCGCTGCTTCGGCAATCGCGGAAGCGACCGAGGAGGCCCCAGCCCACTTTTTTCTCCTGCAGCTTTGGGGGGGAGATGGCGAGGCTCGACACGGACTCACCGAGGATCCTGTTCCGTTTGTCATTTGCCGCGGTGGAGAGTCGAGCGTTCCACTGGTTGAAAACGTTCACGCCGGCTACGCTGCTAGCTTGCAGCGCGACGGGTTTGTGACGCTCTTCCTCGAGATACAGGCATGTTCGCCGCTCCCACTGACGGCGCCAGTGCTGGCGAAGCCGGACTGCTGGATGTGGGAGCACAACTCCGTTGAGGCGCAGCTGTGTTCCACCAGCACCACATATTTGGCGCGGCTGTTCTCCTCTGTGCAGGGGGTGTCGGACTGGCCGCACTATTCTGCCTTTATGGTGACGGCGAAAGGCAAAGAGACGATGATTTTTCTTGAGCTTCACGTCTCCGAGGTCCAGAGACGCACTGTCTCCTCGTCTGGGATGATGGTGTACTCGGCGCCGTCGCCGCTGCCCGTTCGGATCCGCAAGCCCTTTAACATGCAGAGTGACGAGGTGCTCACGCTGCGTGTGACGACGGAGGGTGACTTTTTCATTTACGACACGAACGACATTGTGCGGTGCAGCATTTCGAAGGAAGAACTCTACGGCGGCAAGCATCAGCGGCAGCTACACAGGATCGGCTTTGTGAGCGTCGACCCGGAAAAGGTGACGGCGCTTCTTTACGTACCGGAAAAAACGCGGCGCAACCCCCGTGCCAACATTGCATCGGATGCAAAGACAACTCTCTCCTCGTCGTCGCTGCTTCCAAAGACATACTCGCCTGCCTGGGTGAGGCTCGACGCCAGCCGCATCACCGTGAGCCGCAACGGCCTGACCGCGAGCTCCGTGAACGAGCTCGGCGGGGGCGACGCCGTGATGGGGTCGCCGCTGCCGGCGACAGGTGTGTGGTCCTTCGTTGTGCATATTCACCGCAAGGACTCCCAGCCAGGCACGCCGCTCGGCTCCGGGTTTTTTGCCGGGGTCGCCCTCTCCGACTTTGCTCAGTTCGCTCCAGAGTACTCCGCAATCAAGACGTACGTCGGGTCGCTGTGGGTGGTGCAGGACGTCCAGGATGAGGACTCGATGCCAAATCAGGAGCCGCTGCCTCCTCTGATGCGCGGCTCCTACGGCCAGGGAGTGCTGTTTTTTGACAGCACCAAGCTGCTGTTCATAGTCGACCGAAGCAACGGCACGCTTTCCATCTCGCGCGACAACGAGTCTCCACACGTGGTGTTTCAAGGCATACCGCACGGCGCGTCCGTGTCGCCGTTTGTCCGCCTCGATCATCCCAACTCATCCGCGACGCTGGCGCGTTTCTCTAGCGCGGTGGAGTACACACGACTGCACCAGCCGTCGCTGGAGAAGGTCCTCTGGTTGCAGCCCATCACGCCATCTCTTCTACGCCGCTACCCACTTTTCATGGCGACGCAGACGTTCCCGTTCATCTCGGAGCTGGTGCGCAAGCTCCCCACTCGTCTCGCTGGGCTTTTGGAGCGCTGCTGGGGCGAGCAGATAGCACGGTCGCGTTTCGAGTACCGTGTCGCGCAGGCGTTGGAGGAGCTTGCAGGGCTGGGTGCTTTTGCCCGCTCGTTGCCTGAGGCGAACGACGCCAAAGTAGATGAAATTGCCGACTACCTTTCCAAATCGGCTCGCAGGGAGGTGGTGGTGTTTCCCGCTCGCACGAGCGAGACAGCTGTACAGACGTCGCCACTCGACGACAGCACTGGTGTACACGTGCGGTTGCCGCCAACGTACGAGCTTGTGGGACGCGTGGAGGCGACAAATATGGTGCGCGTGCTTCACTTCGATCGTGAGTTTGGTGCGGTTGAACGCACGCTGCATCTCTTCTTTCTTGACGACGCGACGCTAAACCTTCACAGCACAAACAACGTCTTGCCGCACCTGTCGGTGATGCGCCAGCACGAAATCCTGCCAGCGCTGAACAGGGCAGAAGCCGTGGCTGTTATGGCAGACGGATGGTTTGATTGCTCACTGGCGGACTATGACGCAGTGCTTAACGTAAAGGAGGAGGAGGAGATCGCCTCCTCCCTGGTCTACGCGTTGGAGCACTGGCATCTGCACCAGCTCCCACATGGCCACGTCCACCCGAGAAACGTCTACTTGCGTGTCGAGCATGGGGAGGTGGTGCAGTGCTGCCTGTGGAACGTGCATCAGCTGTCGCCGAAGAGCAAGTACGCCTCGCACGAGCTGCGCGACTCTGGTGTCCGCTCCTTGTTTGGTGACCGGTGGGCCTGCTGGCAAATCTTGCACTCTTTCCAGCACCTTCTTGCGCACGACCCCCGTGTCGCGGAGTGCGTCGAATTGATGGTGGACGAGGCCACGAGTATATCGCGCGCGCTGCAGCTAAGCGTAGCATTCCAGGGCAGCTTCAGCGACAGCGGCGAGGGCCTGACGTTTACTCTGCGCACGGGTTCGCGGCTGCGCGGTGGCTCTGGGTCGTACAACGGCATCATGTTCGACGTCGTCGCCAAGAACAACACCATTTGCATTACGAAGCTGTCATTCATACCAGATGCCAACACGGTCGCGACGGTGCGGCTCTACGCACGCAGTGGGAGCTTCATGGGCTTCGAACGCGACCCCGAAGCATGGACAAAGCTTTTTGAGGAGGAGATGGCCTTGAAGGACACATGGGAAGTGACGCTGGAGAACTTCGAGCCTATCACAGTGCCAGGAGGCGCGCGGGTCGGCATCTTCCTCCACACGACGAGCGGCAGCGGTGTGCTCTTCTCGGAGAACGAAGGGCTGCAAGGCAAAACCGGAGACGTGGAGGAGGAGAATGACGACATTGGCATTACGATTGGCAAGAAGAGCGAGAGCGCCAATCCTTTCGTCGCGGTGCAAAGTCAGAAACGACTCCTGAAGGGCAGCATCACCTACACAGTCCTCATGCGATCAAACGGACCGCGCAGCTGCCTTATCTCCTGCTGTGAGCCCGTCCTCAGCGACGGCAAGGGAGAGGAGCAGGTCGAGCTTCGTTTGGTGCAAGTCAGCAGTGCGGGGAGAAAAGGCGAATCGGATTTGCAGGTTCCGGGCGGCGTGCGCGCTCCCGGCGGAGCCCGAACCCAGCTCCCCGCCACTCAGCTGCCAACGTCGTCAGGGTACTGCCTTCAGGTGCTTAGTGCACCAAACACTCGGCGCAGCGGGTCCGACAGGAATAACGTACTTACACTTGTGGCGCCGAGCCAGTTCGTGTGGTGCCGCGCACCCGACGTGGTCTCCGTCCGGCCGGGACTGCTGCGAGAGGTGGCTGATCCACTTGTTCGTTTCCTTGCCGCTGAGGGCCTGCGCAGACGTCGCACACTACTGCGCCAACACAATCTCAGCAGCCGCGTGTTCCCGTGCCGCCCATTGCATTTTTTTCTCCTTCCTACCCATGACACGGATACTGGAGCGCCATCGTCGATGTGCAGCGTGACGCACCCGGTTCTCAGTGGTGGTAGCGTGTTCATCTCGGAGCCCATATCGTCCTCTTGCACCCTATCGTTATGGCAGAAGGCGGCCGGGGCGGCGGTGCTACTTGTTATGGATCATATCCCGACGACGGATGAGGTGACTCGGCGGACGACGGCATCGCCGTCCGACTCGCTGGTTGGTGCGCGCAGCTGTGGCGGATTTGTGCACGTCGATGACGCGCTCCGATACGTGACGTCGACTCGAGATCGCGTACATCTGCGGCTCAAAGCGTCCTTGTCGTGCCGCCCCCTCTTTGTTGTGGCGCGGCTTCGACACGCCGGACACCGCGACTCGCAGCTATTCGTCTACAGCAGTGCCATGGAACACGAGCTCTTCACCCCTGCAGCGGAAGGATGCTTCTTCATGACCAACCGTAAAGCCACACCACCCGACGACAACGCTGCCTTCGCGACCACTTGGCACGCCTGCGGCGGGCTCATCGCGCTGGAGGGGCGCGACAAAGGTTGTGCTGGCGCAGAGTCTCTAGTTCGGCTGGAGTCGCTTGTCTCCAGCAGGGATGAGGTGCGTTTTGTCTGCCCGCCTCGGTGCCCAGGAGAGAGCGAAACGGTTGTGCGGGAGAAGATGAAGACCGGCGAGGCTCAGCCGAACGTGGCGGTGCAGCACGCCATCCCGCAAGCGCCGCTCCTGATTGAGCTGCGCGAGCAGGCAAAGTGGAAGTCGGTCCGGCACCTCGTTGAGTTTACGTGCCTATCTTCGTCCCTTGCACTATGCGGTGCGCGCGGGGCATGGCAGGTGGCGGGGGGCATCAACTGCAGCGCGGTGGTGTCGTCGCCGCGCTTCACCACCGCCGAGCGGCATCGTGTGCACTTGCGGCTGCAGTTTCCTCGACGCATGCCCATGGACCTGCAGCTCGACTGCAAGAGCGGCTCTGCGAACCCGATTCGGCTGCTGCACGGCTCCTACAAATCCTTGCGCAGCCGTCTATTCGACCCCGCAGTGCGAGAGGTGTTTGTGTGGCTCGACATCAACCTGCAGACGCGTGAAGTGGTCGTGCTGAGCAGCGACGGAACCGTCTATCACCCTTTCATTGAGGAAAGCGTCCTTTCGTCTGACGTGCAGCTCGGTTTTGTGTCGCACGCGCCAGGATCCGAGCTGGATGTGCTGGAGTGGAGGGTCTGCTCCTCTCAAATACGTGGTGAGATGACTGCGTCCGTGTTCAAGAGAGTGCTAGAGGAGACACCTCTGGCACAGCTTTCAGCGAACACATCTTTGACGGTCGGCACCGTGTGCCGCCACTCGGCGCGTGGAGCGTTTCCGTCCAAACAAGAGGTGAACCTGTCCACAGAGAAGCAGATGGGAGTTCTCATGGTGACGTACGCGAGAATGCTGCTCGAGAAAACGCTTCTGTCTCAGGAAAAGGCACGTACAGCTGCACAGCCGCAGTTTCTCCGACTTCTCTCGCTCACGGCGTTGCGCAAACACCCGGATATTGCCCGCATCCTGGATGGCGAGATCAAGCAAGGCTCTTTCCGGCTTGTCTCTCAGTGTGTAGCGCAACTATCAGCACCGTTCCTGATGCAGGTGCCGGCAGAGGTGGATGCCGGCATTAATGTCATCGCGTCTCTAATGCGCAATGACGTTTTCCGACGCACAATTCTGAACGCGTTCGGAAGCTCGCTTGTTCTCATTCTGCTTAGGGCTGCGACGGTACACACGCGGTCGACGCGGCACACGGCGCTCCACTGCGTGCAGGAGCTGTTGGCTGACGGGCGCGTGCCGCTTCCGTCTCACCACGTGCTCTCCGCGCACCTCCGTCCGCTGACGGACATGATGGCCTCCCTGTGCCGGAGAGAGCGAATGGGCTCGGCAGTGGTGCAAACCGGTGTGACACTCATCGCCGACCTGATCGAGCGCTTCCAGCGTGAGCGGCCGGAGCACCCGTACCGAGATGTTCCCACAGAGATACCGTACAAGCTGGTCTGCTGCGCCCGCGAAATCGTGCGCGCCATCACTCATGACCCGCCACTGCCCTTTCCTTCCGCAATGGTGGCAGAGGTGAGCTCGCAGCACACGATGCGGTGCGAGGTCATCAAGCGTGTAATCGACGCCGAAAACAGGACCTGCGCGATCGGCGTCTTCAAGGAGGAGGGCCGGCACCCGGATAGCAGTATGTCCTTTACGGTACGGATGAACGGCAACCGGCGCGGCTCCGTCGTCGTTGGCTGGAACTCGGCGACGCCGCGGCAGCAGCAGGATGAATCCCTGCCGTGCTTTGGCTACTTAGTAGATGGGCGCACTGGGGCGGTGTTTCTGTGCTATAACCACACCAAGTCCATGAAAGGCCTAGCCCTCCGCGTCAACGCTGGCGACGATTTGATAACGACCGCCAACTACAGGGACCACAAGATCACCTTTGAGCTCAAGCGTGCCGGCATTACAGTAGGGGAGACCAAGTTTGACACAGAGAGGGAGGTCATTGGGTTACCTTTCTTCTCCGCCGAGTACTCTGATGACGCCACAGTCGACCTCAAGTCATTTCATCCAGGGCCGCAGACGCTCTCTGTATCCCGTCTCTACGAGCAGATTCTCCGGGCCCCGTACGAGCAAGATCAGATGCCGGCGCAGTCGTTTGAGTTTTACGCGGAGCTGAACCTGTTTGCGCAGACCGTCCTGAACGTGCACAGCAGCGCCGATATCGTCTCGCGGGTCGTGAGCGAGACCACTGTGGCGAGTCACG